>NC_050534.1:4959090-4997187 GCF_002922805.2 Oryzias melastigma
AGTGTCTCCTTCCCTTTAAAGCTCAATAAGAAAACTAATGATCTAAAAAATCTTTTGGTGACACGATTGTCAGGAAAAGCTATTGCTTATGGTAATGCTAAATGGGCTTCATCATCTTCTTCTTATTATTATTTATTTATGCGTTCCTTTGGTCTCAGTACCATAAAAACCCTTTTTCTGAAGGTAATATTTCTTAGACTGTTTTTGTTGCATATTTTCTAAAGTAATTTGGTTTGTTTGATTCCAAGAAGCTTATGTACTCGTAAAACTGTAACTGTAACTTTTCTTTGGCCCAATCTGAAGAATTCCAGTTACTTAATGAAAGACGTTATATGTTGGAAAAACATGTCAGAATTAGTCATATTTATGATCCAAGGATTTTGTGACTATTGTCACTCAGAACACGAACAGATACCTAATTGAGTATTTTTACGCCATGGCGAGCCTGAATCTGCTCCTCACAAAGCTAAATTAAAGTGTGCAACTCTAAAGTTGGACAATCTGCTTCACATCAGTCGATTCTCAGCTTCACCGTGTGTTCCAAAAGCTGATGATGGGAAATGGGGGCAGGATTCCTCCAGGCCAACACTCCCACCAATAACTCAGAGGTGAATTTCTAATAAACTAACACACATATGCAGAAACTATGTCCTCAAAAACAACACAGTCTTTTTATTTAGAATAAAAACGTCCTAATCACAACAAAGAGACCACTGGGAGCGCTTTTACAAAAGATGGTCGGAGTGGGACGGTTTTCTATAACAAGACAGTGTCTGTGCTTTTGTGCTGGTCCATGAAACTGACTAACTGAAGGTAGCAGAAATAGACCAGGTCAACCACCGTGATTCTATGTGGACAGAAATAAGATGTGAAACATTAAAAACAAATAAAACCTAAATATGTTCAGGGATTGGTGAGTCTCTGGTCAGATCTTCATTGAAAAGACTCTAAACCTAGTAGGGCTGTGGATCATTGCTTAGGTGGCGATCCGATTCAATTCACGAATCAAGCTCCACGATTCACGAGTTCAACCACGATTCCTACCTTTTAATATAATGTTTATTGCTATGGGGCAGTGGTTAGCGCTCTTGCCTCACAGCGAGAAGGCCCCGGATCCCGGTTCGAATCCCGGCTGGGACCTTTCTGTGTGGAGTTTGCATGTTCTCCCCGTGCATGCGTGGGTTTTCACCGGGGACTCCGGCTTCCTCCCACCGTCCACAAACATGCTTCATAGGTTAATTGGGTGACTCTAAATTGCCCCTAGGTGTGAATGTGTGAGTGAATGTGTGTGTGATTGAGGCCCTGAGACAGACTGGCGACCTGTCCAGGGTGTACCCCGCCTTCGCCCTTCAGTAGCCGGGATAGGCTCCGGCACCCCTGCGACCCCGAAAGGGACGAAGCGGACAAGAAGATGGATGAATGTTTATTGCTATGTGTATGTCTATTTATTGGATGGATGAAAATTTAAATTTTTATTTATTAATCGTCATTTATACCCTCATTTAGAACAGGAGATCAGAATCAACTAAACTGAAAAAAACAAAGATTCAGATAAAATAATTTTCTTTTGTTATTTTAAACTTTCTTGTGAATCTTTTGGTTCAGCAGTAAAATAACATAAAAATGATAAAAATCACTGCTGTTTTAGATCATTTAACTGCAAAACCTGAAAATTTTCTCCACAGTTTTCTATCCTCAAAGTTCTTCAATATTTTACGTTCTAAGCATCACATATTGGTACGATGGAGTATTAGAGCCACGACTTCTTTTCTCGTAAATCTACGAGATTTTAAGTCGTAAATTAATGAGAAACAAACCCAAATTTGTCTGTTTATCAGAGCCGATGTGGAGTATCTTTAGAAGATTTATTTCCAGATCGCTGTTAAAAACAAAGAAATTCTAAACCTTATGGTGATTCAAAACCAAATTATTTCCTGGTTCGGTGTCGGTAGTGTGGAGTTTCATATGTAAATAAAGAGCTCAGAAATGCATGTTTATCAGGTCCGTCACTTTATTTTGCCTTTCATTTCCCAGAAGCCCTTTCGCCACCTTACGTCGCATCTCTGACATGCGCAGAAACCAAAGGAGAATGTAAACAGAGCTCCGGACGCCTCCTTCTCCAAATGAAACGTCCCGTCTCAACACAAAACAACACTTAGAAATGACAGTTGACAGATTTTTCCACAGTGGTGGACTTAGATCCGAGACCCAGAGTTATAGAAAATGTGACTTTTAATGTAAGTAAAAACTGTAAACTGATAAGTTTATGGTTTTGATGATTAACATAAAACATTTTAACATTATTTTGATCTGAAATGTACCAATCCTGTTCCGTAATTCCTGGTTAGCTGGATTGAATTAGTTCAGTTTGTGTTTCAGGATCATCTTCACTGTAGACTGCATCGTCCATCTTCAGGGTTTACAGGGTTGGCTGTGGACGGATGCTGCATGACCAAAAATGATCCATAAATATAAGATAATGCATGCACTGTCCTAAAACATTTTTAACAAAAACTCAAGTAATTAAATTATTGAATTATTAAAAATCACTTGATTAATTCATTACCTGTTTAAATTTAAAACAAACATAAATATGTGTGGTTTTAAGTATTCTGTTCTTAGACTGTAAAACATCATTATACTTAGGTGAACATGAGAATAACAAAATACTTAAATACTACTTGTACTGATTTCATATGAGAGTAGGGTAAAATTGTTAAAATTAATTTCTGCAGTCAGAAGACAAAATAAACATTTAACACTATTGTAGTCTGAATAATAAAATAAAAACAGTATTTAGTTAGTTTTTTTTACAATCTTCTTATGCTCAGAAAAAGGTAGGTACTTATACACTGCTATAACTTGTGAAATACAACTTGAATAATCTACAAACCCACAAATTCAGTAATTGTATATTTTACAACCTGTAATGCAGTTACCAAGTAAAAAAATAAATTAAACTAGCTAAAGCTAACATGTATATATGTGAGAGAGTATGAACACTCTAGAGGGGAATGCTGGTCTTATAGCTTCTTTCGACAGAGCTCCGGTCAGAGGGAAGGACACGGAGAAAATCAGTTTCCAGTAAACTTTTCATTTCAGGAGTTGAATGGATACATGGTTTCAGAATCGGGTGTAAACATCTGCGTATATGGTTGTCTATGGTTGTCTGTGGATGTGTGTGTGTCTGTGGTCTGCAAAGAAACAAAATACAAATAATATTGTTATGGTATACTGAGAAGTAAATAACCTAATAATCATTAACATTGTTTACCTGGATAATTTAAATAACAAGATTTAGTAAACAAACCATAAATAAACAGAAATTAAGTAATACAAAGGGTTAAACAAGCCTTTGTTAGTAATCCAAATAGATTTATATGTCTCTGGCTCCCTCTAGAGGGCAAGAATGCAAACCAGAATAATATGAGTTTGAGGCTTTTTTCTTTCTTTATCTTTTAAGAGCGTTTGTAAACTGTACCTGCATTTGGTTTTGTCTTTGGTTAACAAAAAAAGAATAAAAATTCAGAGGTTAAAAAAAAAATCAGAGGTTAAAAAAATTCAGAAAAGAAATTCAGGGGGAAAAAAATCAGAATCTGATGGAACTAAGAAACTTCCACTTTTTAAATATATATGTAAATGCAAGTCTTTGTTTTTAGAACAGCAACACTGTTGTGCAGTTGTGCACTGTTAAGCTCATTCTAATAATCACTGACTAATAGATTAAACACTTTACTCTCATTTTGTTCAGTTATATTGGATTGTTGTTCTGATACAAGTTTCTGTGACCTTTAACCCCTGGTACGCTTCAATAGAAATGTTTGCTATGTCTTGAAATGTAGAACGTTGTGATTACTAGTTTTCTGTGATCAAAACAGCTGCATGGTGACATAGTGGTTTAGATCTAAGTTCCTAACAGTCAGATCCCAGCTGGGACCTTTCCCTACAATCCCTCTACAGGAGGAGATTTTTTTCCAGCTTCCTCCTACAGTTCAACAACATGTTCCGTAGGTTAAATGCTGTCTGCAAACTGCTGCTGTGTGTTTGTGTGACTGTGACAAACTGGAGACCTGATGAGGGTCAACTCCACCTTCAACAGTGGCTGGATTGGAACCAGCAACCCTGTGACCCTGAAAGAGATTCAGTGGGTTCTAAAGATGAATGAGTGTGTGTGCGCCTGAGAGTGTGTGCGTCTGTGGGGGTGTTCTCGTGCGTGTGTGTGCGCGCGCCTGTTAGTGTGGGGGTGCACCTGTGTATGTGTGCCTGTGAGTATGTGTACGCACCTGTGGGTGTGTGTGCGGCTGTGAGTTTGTGTGGGTGTGTGAGTGTGTATGTGTGCACGTGTCAGTTTGTGCGCGCCTGTGAGTGTGTGTGCACGCCTGAGAGTTTGTGCGCGCCCGCTAGTTTGTGCACCAGAGTGTGTGTGCGCTCGCCTGTGAGTGTGGGGGTGCACCTCTGTATGTGTGCCTGTGAGTATGTGTGCGCACCTGTGAGCTTGTGCGCGGCCACGAGTTTGTGCACCTGTGAGTGTGTGTGCACGTCTGAAACTTTGTGCGCGCCTGTAAGTTTGTGCGCACCTGTGAGTTTGTGCGCGCCTGCGGGTTTGTGCACCTGAGTGTGTGTGTGTGTGCACACCTGTAAGTGTGTGTGCATGCCAGAAACTTTGTGCGCACCTGTGAGCTTGTGCGCGGCCACGAGTTTGTGCACCTGTGAGTGTGTGTGCACGTCTGAAACTTTGTGCGCGCCTGTGAGTTTGTGCGCACCTGTGGGTGTGTGTGCGGCTGTGAGTTTGTGTGGGCCTGTGAGTGTGTGTGTGTGCACCTGTCAGTTTGTGCGCGCCTGTGAGTGTGTGCACACCTGAGAGTTTGTGCGCGGCCGCAAGTTTGTGCACCAGAGTGTGTGTGCGCCCGCCTGTGAGTGTGGGGGTGCACCTGTGTATGTGTGCCTGTGAGTATGTGTGCGCACCTGTGAGCTTGTGCGCGCCCACGAGTTTGTGCACCTGTGAGTGTGTGTGCACGTCTAGAACTTTGTGCGCGCCTGCGAGTTTGTGCACCTGAGTGTGTGTGTGTGTGCACACCTGTAAGTGTGTGTGCATGCCAGAAACTTTGTGCGCACCTGTGAGCTTGTGCGCGCCCACGAGTTTGTGCACCTGTGAGTGTGTGTGCACGTCTGAAACTTTGTGCGCGCCTGTGAGTTTGTGCGCGCCTGCAAGTTTGTGCACTTGAGTGTGTGTGTGTGCACACCTGTAAGTGTGTGTGCATGCATGCCTGAAACTTTGTGCACACCTGTGAGCTTGTGTGTGCGAGTTTGTGCACCTGTGAGTGTGTGTGCACGCCTGTAAGTGTGTGTGCATGCCTGAAACTTTGTGTGCACCTGTGAGCTTGTGCGTGCAAGTTTGTGCACCTGTGAGTGTATGTGCGTGCCTGTAAGTGTGTGTGCACGTCTGAAACTTTGTGCGAGCCTGCAAGTTTGTGCACCTGAGTGTGTGTGTGCACGCCTGTAAGTGTGTGTGCATGCCTGAAACTTTGTGCGCACCTGTGAGTTTGTGCGCACCTGTGAGCTTGTGCGCGCCTGCGAGTTTGTGCACCTGTGAGTGTGCATGCACGTCTGAAACTTTGTGTGCGCCTGTGAGTTTGTGCAGCGCTAATGTTATGCTGGAGTTTTGCTCCTGGATTTTCTTGTTGACACGTTGCAAGTCTTTTTCCAGCTTCTTGGACGGTTTAGTGGCTTATTTTGTTTGCCTGGGTCCGGAACATAGACATATACTAATCACTGGACGCACTATGCTTCCACTGATTGGTCAGTTTAAAACTTGAATAACATACAATAAAGAAAAACAATCTTAAATAGGATTAGAAGGACAATGTTAAGAAGAAATTATCAGAGCAAGAATGGTTATTCTCACAAAGATAATGACTGGGAAATAACTGTCTATTTCTCTAAAGACGTCTATGGAATTTTGACCTCTAGGAACCTGCAGGGTTTGACATGTCCAGTGAATATACAGTCAATGGCTTGGACGTGCCTGGGGAAGGACCCTCGTCCAAACCAAGTCTCTGGAGGAGAAGAACTCCAACCTTGACACTCGGCTTCTACAGCTCACTCTGCAGTGTGGGGGTTCAGCAGTACCACGAGACAACCACCAGCCTCGAAGGACTGAAACAAACCAACACTGAACTCAGGCAGAAATGGGAAATCCTTAAAATGAAGCAGGAACAACTCTACCAACTAGAAAAATAATATCTCAAGGCCAAATTGGAACAACAAAACCAAACTTTCACCAAAGAAGTCAAAGACCTCCAGGAAAAACTTAAACATCTGACATCTATTTTGAATGATATTTGTTCCAGTCTCTGCAGAAACAAAACCTATCTTAAAAGAAGAGCTCAGCCTGCAGAAGAAGTGTGTGAAAGAACATCTCACCGCCGTCTTCCAGCTCATACATCCAACGTTCTTCTCTGCCACGCTGGACTTTTTCATCCAAACCACAGCTCTTCTCTCTGGATCCTGTCCTAGATCTTCTCTAGATCCACAAAAAACACAGATCCTTCTGACCTGCTCTGTTCTTCTCCAGAACCTTTCACAAAGAAAATAATCCATCGACGGTTCTCTTCTTCTGCATGAAGTCATAATGCTGTCCACAAAAGTTCACCTCTGACCTCAGTCTAGCTCCCACTATTGTCTTCTTAAAAATCAAACCAGAATTTAGTCCTCAAGCATCCTCTCACTCTCCAAGATCTAGTAACATAGTCAGAGACTCTTCAGCCTCCTCTCCTAAACTCTTCTATATTTCCACATGTATACTGTCATAACCAGGGGTGGTTACTATTCTATAAAGGTAGGCGATCGCCTGGGTTCCCTTAATTTGATCTAAAATTTGTTTTTGCATTAGGCGAAAAGAGCAACAAAACTCTAAAATAAAACTCAGGAAAATAAGACAAAAGCGAGAGCAGAACAACATGAATGTTAACAGTCATGGAGTCCAGTGATTAACCTTTTTAAACACCTTCAACACCACAAAAAAACATTACTTAACAATGTGCCAAGCACTTTAGTCACTTATTAAGAGCTGTTTTTGTCATCTTGACGATTTATGACGAGTGAACAATTAAGTGTCTGTAAAAATTAAAAGGACTCAATAAAACAAAGGGGATGAAACACTATGTTGTCTAAAAATAGCAACGCAATAAACGTGGTTGCCTTAACGAAGTTCAATCCTGTGCTGATAAATGAGAATTTTATAGCTGCGCCAGTTTTATCTGACCAGACTGTGCAAATTGAACAGCAGAGGAGGACGGAGGAATGTGTCTCTCACGTACACAAACCCATCTGTGTACATCTGCTTGTGTTGCTTCACACTTTTGTTTACTGGAACAGGTAAATCATGCATTTGATTAAAGCTGTAACTGTTTGACTTTCCCTCCTACCCTTAATAATCTAATTGGAAATGACATGCAAACGTTAAGTAGTAGGATTTGAAACTTTCAATCTACCAACAATGTGATAACAGATTTTAAGCCATGGTCAGTGATGCATCACCTTCTGCTCAATTTGACCATAAAGACCCGCTCCAATGAAAATTATGGTTTTTTTTCACTTCATTTTTAGAGTTTTACAAAAGTTTTGAGACAGTTTGAATTAATGAAAAACTGTACAATAGCAATATGTATATAGAGGGCCATGTACAGGTTCACCACGTAATTTGCTAATATTGAACACATTTAAAAGTACCAAACAAAATAACAAGAAAACTAACAATATAACAAAATGAGATACAAATAATAAAAAAGTAAGAAAACAATAATAGTTTTTGTTGTTTTGAACATGTTCTTGTAGCATTTTTCTCATGATGGAGGACATACAAATAGCCCCAGTATTGTTTGTCGTTTTAGGTAAATTGGGGTTTTGAGGGGCTGTAAGCTAGTGGGATGATGGGATATCAGTGGAAGCTTACTTCCACACCAACAGTCCCGCCCACAACTCTGTGGTAAGTTTCTGATGAACTCGTACTGCTGTGACGAAGAGGCAGAGGCGTGTGGATCCATACGCAAACGTGGTTTAATAAAGGCAAACAAAACCAGGCAGGACAAAGGAAGGCGTAGTCGAAACAGGCTGGGGTCAAAATGCAGGGACGAGGCAGGGAGTCGAGGAGGAAGGCAAGAGTCAATACACAGATCATCTAACAGGAATAAACGCTCCGAAATGGATGCAGGGCAAACAAGACTTCGCAGTGAGCTGTGGTGAGAGACTAAATACTGTGGTGGTGATGAGCAGATGGAAAACAGCTGAGGATGATCAGAGTCCTGAGTGAAGGCAAATGAGGTGGTCAAAACTCAGGTGAGAGTTCCCTCTGGTGGTTGAAGGAGGAAGTAGCAAGTTGAACCATGACAACTGCTTTGCAGAAACTATGTCCAATAATAAATAGTGGTCCCCAACCCCTGATCCGTGGGTCACTTGGTACCGTGAAAATGCGCTAACTTAGATTATTTCCATTAGGTTTATTTTCAGAGCCTGAGGGAAGTTTTATTTTGGAAAACGGCTGGATTCTTTTCTCAGAATTTGTCTTGGTCACGTGACTTAAAGTAGCTAGCTGCATTGTTACCTGGATTGCTTAGTGAGTAGCTAAAAGCTAACAAAAACCAAACATGAAAACGTATTTGGAAAGTTTCTTTGGGGAGAAAAGAGCCAGTGAGCCTGGATTGTGAGCTAAAATGGCATTCTATGAGAAAAAAAATCTTGTAATGTTTCCTTAATGGATTTTTTTCAAATCAAACGACTTTGTTTCATTGAATCTTCATCATCTGTAGAAAAAAAAACGTACTCATATTTTTAGACTTTTTTAAACAAATTTTCCTGAAGTACCATTTTATTATGAAAATAGATTTTCAGAAACTGGAAGCTTCAAAATTTGGCTCTGTTCAGACAGGTCCTTGATAAAAATTGCCAAATTTAAACCGGTCTGTGGCCTGAAAATGGTTGGGGAGCGCTGTCCTAGTAAACGACACGTTGTAAAATGATCCCTTTAATCTTAATTTTAAAAAAACAAAGCAAAAAAATGATAACAAAAATAGATCAAAAGATTATTGGAGTGGATCTTTAATGCATGTTTAGAGAAAGGTAAACTCAGCAGAAACACCTGATGACAACAGGTATGCATGGTAGTGGAGGGTGATGGTGTGTGTCAGTCAACCATGAAGTATCCCACATTCTAGAAAAAAATAAAACTTTATAGTACTAGTACGACCTGTGTCTGATGGGTCTCTCCTTCTCCCTCTGAAATTTCCAGTATTGTCTCTGTCACACAGAGTACTTTGTTCAGTTCGACTCAAATTCCATTTTTACATTTGAGGTAAACGATTTCTGCCTCACAATCTCCATTTTTAGGGTATGAAATAAACTGTAGGAGAAAGGAGCTGTTTGAATTTCATGAATAAACTTTGAAATTTCCATTTCCATGTACTCATGAGGTACCCATCCATCCATCTTCTTGGCCGCTTCTTCCCTTTCGGGGTCGCGGGGGTGCCGGAGCCTATCCCGGCTACTGAAGGGCGAAGGCGGGGTTCACCCTGGACAGGTCACCAGTCTGTCGCAGGGCTACAAGTACCCAGATTTGGCATAATGATTCTGTAGGGAATACTTGTCAAATTTACTCGATTGGCCACTTGAAAATCCAAGATGGCGGCCATCTTGAAAAATGGCTCCCAAATCTATTTTTTTCATGTAAATTGGTCAATTTGAGAGATCTTAGCGTCTAATTGCATGGTTTTTTTTAAATACTGGTGGTATTTTTTCTGGCTCTTGAAGCTTCAGTTATACACATTTTCTTCATTTTTGCTATTTTAGTTGTTGTTTTATGCGTCTGAATTTCACATCAACATAGGGGCATATTGTGGATGTAGAGATTAAAATACCATAAGTATTGTCATGATGCTCCTGATCCTCCTTTTTTGTCTCAAGGCTTTGACTGAAACATGTTGCCTCCAGGTTTTTCATCCCCACTTGCTGACCTGGGTCAAAACATTCATCATCCTGTATGGTTCAACGTCAAGACATCTACCTCCGATCACGCTACCACGCCACATCATCATCAGCTCCACTAACCTCCTGGGGACGGTTTCAAGAAGCAGGTTTAGTTGAAACTCTGAGTTCTTGAACCCTGAGTTAAGGAAAACTCTGAGTTTGTGGTTTCAGAAACAGAGGTAACTTAAACCCGTGAAAGTGGGTCAAACTAAAGCCGTTTCACAAAGCGGGGTAAGCTGAACTCAGAGTTAACCACTATGGCAACTGATTCTGTGAACGTAACCTGGTCTGGAGTAGGTTTCCTTCAGGAAACTCAGAGTTCCCTGCAGTCTCCACCTCTACTTAAAGTGAAGGATGTTCAAGTCATCATTTTCTGTCACCCTAAAGTATAAAGCCCTATTGGTGCTTGTTCCCGTTGCCATGGTGAATCGTAATGTCACTGATCAGGGCTTTTTATGGTTGCGACGTTTGCACCTGACTCTGAGTCCAACTACTCAGAGTTGATTGAACAAACTTTTTCAGCTGTTCTGAAACTGAAAACTCTGAGTTTACTAACTCTGAGTCAGTCAACTCTGAGTTTAGGTTTAAACTCTGGATTTGTTAGAGCTGCTTCTGGCACTCTGATCTGCCGATCCTAATCCAGCTCTATCATCTCCCCACAATGAATTCTGGTTTTGGTCCGTTTCGTCCTTCTGCCACAGAACTCCGCTCCAACTACAGTTCCACAAACTCCCCCACGGACAACAGAGAGACTTTCTATCATCCAGTTTTTATTTCTTATCCTCTCTCAGAGAAACATCAGACAATTTCCTCCTGAAACCTCCTGGTTTTAGGACAAAATGTTTGTTTCCTTGTCTCCTCCTCTTTGCTGCACGTTTCCTCTCACTTCTTTACAGAATTTGTTCCTTTTTATGACATAACTGATAAAAAGAACTGGGTCAAACACCCTGAACGTCCCAGTTCTTCAAGTCTCATCTTCATCAGATATTCTTTCACACTGTTTATTTCAGGACAGTTTGGTTAAACATTTATGGAAACTTTATCAGATGATGAATACTTGCAGAATCTATGCTGTTTTGTGTCAAGCTGCCGCCTTTTGTACAGTAAGAGGAAGCAATCAATGAAATATCCGTGCTGAGGGGTTTGAAGGAAAAGTTTCCCAGTCACCTCTAATGCCTGGAATCAGTAGCTACACACTCATCACCCAAAAGCTCTGCTTTCGATATGATTTGTGAAAATTGTACACTCTTGTTTGGATTTTTTTGTGATATTTTCTAATTTGTTTTGGTCCCCCCTTTTGGTGCCCCCCAGTTTTTGTCACGTTTAAAGCGGTGAGTTTCTGTCCCAACTCATGTCTCTTATATTCTGGGTCCTACACCACCACTTCCTGACACGATCATCCTCTCATGGATCTGAGACGTTTCACTGACAATAAAATGCTGTTAATGACAGTCACACTAAACTACACGAATAATAAGAATAATAAATACTTTTTATTTGTTATACTTTAACAATGAATCAAAGTTTCTGTTTTGGGATCAATAAAAGTTCTATACTTTGTTTTTATACCAGCCTCTCCCACAGGTAACTGCGCTAAAGGTCAAAAAGAGAGACATTTATTCCTCTAATGAACTAGTTTCTTTGTTCTTACTGCAATTTAACCTCATTTTTAAAAGGAAAAATGTTCTTCAGAAATGTAAAACAAGTTTAATTTTAAGATCAGTTCTAAAGTCTGTGTTACAGGCCTTTAATGATAATGATGATGAATATTAAATGGAGCTTTCACCTCACTGTGTCTGGAATGTACAGGCCTTTGCAACACACTTTTGCTGATGAAGAGTGATGCAAAAGTGTGGAAAATATATTAAAAAAAACTACTGTCCTTAATAGTTTAAAAAATGTTAGTAAGGGTGTAGCAATTCGTGACAATAATGATTTGATTCATGTCATAGTTTATGGTTGACGATCCAATTCAATGATCTGATTCATCCATCCATCCATCCATTTTCTTGACCGCTTCATCCCTGTCGGGGTCGCGGGGGTGCCGGAGCCTATCCCGGCTACTGATGGGCAAAGGCGGGGTTCACCCTGGACAGGTCGCCAGTCTGTCGCAGGGCCTCAATCACACACACATTCACTCTCACATTCACACCTAGGGGCAATTTAGAGTCACCAATTAACCTATGAAGCATGTTTTTGGACGGTGGGAGGAAGCCGGAGTCCCCGGTGAAAACCCACGCATGCACGGGGAGAACATGCAAACTCCACACAGAAAGGTCCCAGCCGGGAGTCGAACCGGGGCCTTCTCGCTGTGAGGCAAGAGCGCTAACCACTGCACCACCGTGTAGCCCTGATCTGATTCACTGACCTAAAATTGATCCATCTTTATCCAAAACTTAAGTACATGATACTGAACAGTGCAGGGGAAGGTTTTTCAGATTGTTTGTATGTTTAGTATCAAACATTTTGAGTTTTAGTTAAGGACCCCTTTGCGTCAAAAATTGGCGTTTTGGGACGGAGAGCACCCCGGTAGCCTAACCAGATACTGGTACCCTAAACTGGTACTGGTACAAAGTCGAGTACCTCGTCCGGTGCCGAGTTAGTGTACCGGTACCAGACACGTTCCGAGGACCAGTCTGTGTCTGATACCGGATCTGGTACCGCATCCAGAGGGTTGTGGACCCTTTATGAAATGCCTGCACATCAAAAAGCGATGAGTGACGAGTGTGGAGTGAGAAGGTGTTGGATAATCAAGTGTAAATTAAATATGTGTACAAACAAACATTGAAAAGTCAAATCAGAAAAGGTTCACTTTTGACTGAAAGTTGGCCAAAGTGCCGGTCATTCTTTCTAAGAAACATAATTTGCCAATAATCCTCCTCACTCCCACCAACCTCAACTCAATCTCTACATCCATGAACTTCCTCTTTAGTCTTCTTCTAGATCTCCTTCCTGGTAGCTCCAACTGCAGCATCCTTCTTCCAACATCCTCACTGTTCCTCCTCTCAACATATCCAAACCATCTGCATTTATCTCCTTCTCATCTAATCTCACCCACTCACTATGGTTCCTCATCCTGCTCGGTGCTGAGCATAAATCTCTCTCACTTCCTGAACCAGTTTTCAAATAAAACTTTTTCCTGCTTCAGAGTCTCTGTCTTTTATGGCTTGGCATTTGCGTAATTGTTCTGGCTTTGATTTGATGTCAGATGTCCTTACTGACATTGGAACCAGCACACGGAAGCACTGAACTGGGATCTATCTATATAATTTATAGGCAATTACTGGAAAAATTGTTCTTTTTTTTTCTTTGTGTCTTTAAAACTAGCTTTAATTTTACAAAAAGCCAGTATGGTGGTTCTCATTATTGCAGTCACATTATTGTGACTCATATGACCAATTTATTTGTCCTTTTTTTATTCATGTGAGGTGAGCTCGTCGTTTTGTTTTCTGTAGAAAGTTAATTTTCTAGATGTAAGGTGAGATTTCTGTTTGGTGCAGTGTGATTCACATGTTGTTCTTCTGTCCCACTCCCCTCGGGGGGAGCGGGGGGAGATTTCACATTCCTGGTGGATCACCTCTCCTCCTGTTCTTGGCTGTGGACCGCGCCTCTGGCTCATCTTGGCTGTGGACCTCGCCCCCACTTGTCCCCCAGTTCTATCAGGCTGAACTTTATTCAAATACGAAGTTGTAGAGTTAGATAAGGTAATTTTTCTTTAACAGTCCTGGTGAATCACCTGTCTGTCCTGGGAGAGGATGTCTCCTTCATGTGGGCATCCTTGAAGTTTTTTTCTTTTTTCCTGAATCATGTCTTTTTAGGAGTTTTTTATTACCAGGAAGGAGGGTCTAAGGGCAGGGATAACCAGTTTTATTAGTTTTTAGCTATTGCATATATTTTATGACGGACCTTCTGGTTCTGTAAAATTACTGTTTTGAAGCAATTCTTTTGTGATATTGGGCTATATAAATAAAATAGAAATTGAAATTGGAATAGGTTGCATTATTTGCATGCAGTTGCATTTTTTGGTTTCCAGACAGGGAAGCTCAACACATCGCAGATATCACTGATCCTTTTAAGCTCAGGGGCGAATGGCAGAGCATTGTTTACTCGGACTTCAGACGCGGTTGCTACATCTCTCGTGCAGGAGCACTGCTTGGTTGGTACTATTAGTCACAGAGGCAAATATGCTCACATGCCTGATGTTCTCTCCCACTGACTTCATCCCAAGATAACATTTGAACTGTAAGCCCACCCTTTTACAAATTGGTCAATGCTCTCTTTGAAATATGAGCGCTCCCACAGAGACGGGACGGACCAGTCTGCTTCAGTAAGAGAAACTTTACTCATTTTTGATGACTTTTTGAGTCTCCTCAAAGGTGTTTGGGTTAAAGAACTTGGTTCAGTTAATGATGATTTTCATCAGATCTGGAAAATCTGTATTTCTATGGTTGATTTAATTCATCCCTTTAATTATTCTGTCACATTATTATGTAATTTGTTGGGAGAACTTTATATTGTCTCGTCTGATTCCTCCTGTCACAGCAATAAATGGGTTTCTGCAATTTAATGCAGTAATGAATTAAAAGTCTGTGTTAAAAAAATTATTAAAAGTCATTTTGAATAATTACAATTTTGGATAAGTACTGGGTCAAAACAGAGTTCAATATATATATATATATATATATATATATATATATATATATATATATATACATACATTTGGATTATCTTAATATCTATCTCAAGTAAAGTTTTTCTAAAGCCAAACAACTCAAATAAAATGTAAAAATTATCTGATATCTATATGGTATTACTATGTATAAACTGTAGAAAAAGTAGTTTGAATAATTTTATTTTAACTGTTTGAACATTTAGTTCAGAGGTTTACACAGTGGTTGGAGTGAGTTAGACGGTTAGGTATGGAGCCAAATCAGGGTCATACAGATTTGAAACCCAGATAAAACAACTAGAAAATTCAAGCTGAAATATTGGTGTTAAGGAAAAATGGCAGTGTCTGAAACTTTCTGCAATTGTAATATAAGCTTAATTATATTCAGCTTCACATTTTTAAGTATCAAAACTAAAAATTTCACTTTCAACAATTCTTTTTCTGGTCTTTGAATCGGAAAATTTTAGATTTTAAACTTTCTGCCCAGTTCTGGCGTGTGGGGGTGGGACTAACACGAAGGAGCAATCACAATCAATGAGGGTGGTAACCTCAGTCCTGGTGCATTCACTGACTCTGGGAACTTGGATGATTATGGTCTGAAAATGTCTGTACATTAGCGACAAGCGAAAGGGTCATAGATCGCCAGGAAAAGCGGCGTGAAGATTGGCATTTTGGCCGTCCAAAGCCCAATTTTTATAAGATCCTCCAGTTTTCTTATTATTTTCCCCCTCTCAGGTTAATGCTAAAACTGGGCCACAGACAGACGGAAGAAACGTTTAAAATGTCCATAACAAAGACGCAGCTCTGCTGCAGGAGTGAAGTACACCGCACCAGGAGAGACTGAATGATCTGGTGAACCCAGACACAGTAACATACTTTCCTTTTCCTCTGTAGAGCTCTCCAAAACATATAAACCCAAGCTACTCGTTCCACATCAGTCATGTTTTCCATGATGTGACAACGAATGAAGTCAAAAAAACTTTAGTGGTTGCTCCATGGCCTTCAAGGCATCATTGATATGCATCAAAAGAGAGGCAGCAGATGCGAATTTGAAGCAGTGTAAATGCACCATAAGATCTCTAGACCCTTCTCTTTCCATTCACTACCTTCAGCTCCTCTGGGAGAATCCCAAGGCATTCCCTGGCCACCCGAGAGACGTAGTGATCTGGGTCTTGCTCAGTGTTCCAGCCTGGTAGGATGTTCCAAAAAAGATGCCAGTCCCACAGTAGCAAACTCCTGTCAATGGGGAGAAACAACGACTCTTCTCTAGGGTCCCCCTGTCCCCTCGCCCTATTTCTACTGGCCACCCTACAGAGGGAACTGATTTGTATCTGGACCTCGGGAGGTGAGTTTTTGAACAAAGATCAACCAGGAAAGAGAGCTTTGCTTTCTGGTTCAACTCCTTCTTAACTTTAACGGACCAACACAATGAGCACACGACAGTAAACACCTTTCCTATCCACCTGCCAACCTTCTTTTATTTGTAAACCCAAAATACTTAGACTCCCCACCTGGAGCCCAGAAAGTATCTTGGAATTCCAGGGAGTAAAAGAGTTATCTTTAATCCATTTATGCTTGTGTTGTTCTGAGTAAAGATAAATAACAAACTGATAACTGTAAACGGGTGGTTTTATAGTTCAGCAGTGGTTGACTATTTAACATTTAAAGAATGTGGTCAAATTTACATAGTTTCCAAACCTTCAAACTTCGCATTAAGATTTACCATTTAAGACCCATGCTTTTATAGCACATTTGTTTGCTGTAAATTTCCACAAAAAGGTAATAAAGATGGGGTAAATATTTAAAAAGTTTGGCAAAAAGGTCAGCTACTTTCAATATGCTGGACTTTTACGTATGACACAACACACTTATCAATAGCTACATTCGGTCTCGTCAGGGCTGCGGTGATCCCACTTCTGACACCATGTGCATGGTGTACAATATTATATTTCTCTTCTTTTATATGTTTAGGTTATATAAGTGCATTCACAACATCCTTTATATATTTAAAAAAAAACACTATCAACAGAGTTAGGGTCCTTTTATAGCTGGTCTTCCTCCTCCTCACCAGGCTAATCCAATTAGCAATCATATCAATACATTTATCTTACATAAACAAATAAAGGTAAACATTTTATTACAGAAAAATCTAGAAGGAATGACAATCACAAACCAGCAGCAATATTCGAACAAACAATTCAAACAGAAATATTACTATGAATTTAGAACAGGCCTGTCTAAGTCAACTAAATCAAAATAGGGTCCACTGAAAAACCAGGAAGTGAAGAAAAGACTGGTAACAAACAGCATTAGATAATATAAGGGTGTGTTCTCACTGGAATGGTCAGGTAAACATTTAATGTGTGTACTCACTAAAAGATCCCATAACAATTCCCATGAAACATTTCAGGAGAAAACCTATGCTATAGTGACTGAATCATGTCCTGTCCCAAACATGTCTGTCTCTAAGGTGCCAACATTTGATCAAATTGTGAAGGATGCCATCATAATAGCCTGCAGTGTTTACCCTAAATCATCTTAATGTTGTCTCAACAATTCAAGGTAAAGACAGTGCAGGTCTTTCAGGTTCTTCCACATTAATCTACATCCTACATGTCTTTATGGACTAAACTTCAAACATGGTGCTATGCAGACAGACAGGTATGATTTCTCTAGGAATAACCAAACCAAGACTCATCCACCAAAATACCAGACGGAGAAACCAGAGGATTTGTCCCTCCCGAGAAGGCGTCTCTTCTGCTCTAGACTCGAGTGTCAGTTTGCTTTACGACAGAGGATCAGACGCTTTGCATCATACTTATGGTTTGACAAAGCAAACCCCTTCCATGAAGCACTTTATCCTGTTATCAGGCTAATCTTAAGGCCTCATAAAGCTTGAAGGTTTGCAGAGTCACAGTAAGTTGGTGACTTCTGACCCAACTCACCTGTTGTACATTCCCTACTTCCTGTAACCCTCGTAAACCTCTGACCGGCTTCTTACAGTAACTGTAGAAGCACAACATTTCAACATGAGGTTTTTTTTACTCTTTACTGTGCTATAGACAATCACCAGTTAGGAACATAAATGTAGCCTTTCCATCTATGTGCTTCGTTTTGGTCACAAAGTATTACAAAAAAACCCCAAAAAAAACAAGGACAATAAACTGCATCCACTTCTACGTAAAACAAATATCCTCTGAGTTTACCACAACTAAAATGATGCATCTCATCATAAATTCAAAAAATCCCTTTAACTGTTTCCATCACACATATGTGTAAAGCTTTATTGAAGTTCTAGAAATGTTGAAAAACCATAATTTTGAAATTACAGTTTCGATTATGGAAATAAACACAAACCAACTCATGCAATAAATCATTCAAAAAATCATTCAGAAAACAAAGCTTTGATTTACAGCAGATACATTTACATTCATCATCTGTCAAAAGAGACGTCAGTGTCTAATTCAGGAGATGAAGCGATTTTGGGAAATGGTGGTTGGTGATTTTACACGAAAACTGTGGATCCAACACCTCCACATGACACGCTTAACTTTTGATGGGCTGTGTGAAGCTTGGGGGAAAAGCGTGGTATCTGGTTGTTAGTCACATTAATTAGAAAAAAGTGTTTCCATTGCAGTTTTGGGAAATATGTCATATATCACCTCCTCTGAGTGCAAAAACATTATTTCGAAAAATGCAAGTTTATTTGGCAAATTTATAATCCTAAATCGAATTAGCACAATTTAATTGTCAATGGAAACGCAGCTAAAGATAATCTGAAGAGGCATAGAGACACTTATAAATGTTTAGTTGGATAAACTTCTGCTGTAGCTTATCACAGTAGAACCTTCCGACATCATAACTTGTAGGATCCTGAAACTGGACCAGTCTATTGTCATTATTGCAAAGTGTTGAGGTGGGAAAGTTTACGAACCACAAAAAAACAACCTACGACCTGTGTAGATGTAAATCATGTGCAGATGCAGAAACACTGTCAAAAAACGTCACTTTTGACATTGCTATGTAAACCAATAAACCAAATGGTATCAAACTTTTTCTAATCAAATCCACTACAAAAATGTTTATGGAGGAATCCTCCCTTTGAAGTGTTCAAGGATTCACTTCTACTTTGGCACTAAAGTAAGAAGAACAGGCGCAGTAAGAGGCAATAAGACTCTCTTGGAGTCCATCCAGTGGAAAACTTTGGAATTTACAGTAAGTACTACAAGGTTGGGAATGACGGAAAAATAAGGGATGTCAAAATCTATCTTAATCAGTATGGTAAATCTTTAAATGTACAGTAAGACTATGAAAGAAAGCAATGACTCATTCTCAAAGACGGTAGTATCTGACCTCTACAAAGTTTGTTCATTCGACCATATAATGATGTTTGACCCAATCAATAGTGCCAATCCTTCACACTCATAATGATACAGCAGTGAAAATGAGATGATTTGATTTCCTTTAACATTCATTAACTATATCAGGCACATGCAAGGTACTGTATATCCACGCAACTGGTCATGCAACTGCAGTGTACCAGCAGAATGCTTTAGTTTCTTTGCAATTTAGGGCTGCCACAAACGATTATTTCAATAGTCGACTAATCTCCGATTATTTTTTTCGATTAGTCGACTAATCGGTTCGTGCGGCGACTGGATGTAAAACATTCATCTTAACCATTATTACCCTTAAACTTGAGGTCTGTAAGCTATATTCTATCTAAAATAAAGACAATAGTTTATTAATCTTTTAATGAATCATGCAGGTTTTGTCCTTCATTTGTTTCTGGTATTAAAACAAGACTTAAATCAAATAATGCAATCCGAATCAACAACAGAAAACTCTTTAAAACCCTGCAATTCTTTTTTAAAGCTTTAAAACATATATTTAATAAAACATGTACAAAGTATTTTAAAAGCTATTTGCAGATATAAACACACTCAAAATATTTGCTCACTGAGGTCCATTTATTAAAGCAAAACACTAATAACATCTTTGAACTCAAGATATTCCTATACATAAAAAACCTGAGAATGCCCATAGAAACAACGAAAATAAATAAAAAGGGAGAAAATTATATTTTTTAAAAAAGGGAGAAAAGCAGGGGATGTTAGAATGTACATCAGTACTTCTTTCACTACCTACATCCACTGCACATGCGCAGACTGATGCTTCATATTTTCAGTTTGGGGGAGAACCCTTAAATCTGTGATACTTCTTTAATGTTGTGGTTGTTTTGCTTTTTGTTGTCGTTTTGTGACTTTAGGTTATATTTACTTGTAGCTTAATGCAGATAATGTAATGCTAATCTTGTAAATTTAGCTCTGGACTTTTAGGTGAGCTCCTTCACTTCTGGGACTCGTAGTTTTAAATCGTTCCATAACTCTGCAGCAGATCCGTACCGACACACAGCCTCTCTGTCTGCGCGGTGAACGTTTCATAATCCGCTCTTCGAATTTAACGACGTGATCGCGGCGCGGAATATGAATGAAGCCTCGGACGAGCGGTTCATTTCCAGTGTAAACTCGTTATCCGCGCCGTCCTCGCGGCGTTTGGTTAGAAGAGCGGAGATTATGAAACGTTCACTATGCAGACAGAAGCGCCGTAGACACGGACCTGCTGCAGATCTTCTGGTTCATCTCCAAACAGTGCAGTAATGACAGCCGCGGCGGAGCTAGCTGTGTTAGCGCCGATGTTAGCTTAGCTAGACGAAGCTCTCTGTTCAGCGTGATCAAAGTCCGTCACGACATGCTTCATCTTCAGGTGATCATTTATCGCCATCGTGCTCTCATGGAACACAAGTTCTGTCTAGCAGAAATTACATTTGACACTTTTTCCTCTTTTATTCTCCTTATGCTTCCCATATTTTCGAGCGAGCGTGTCGTTATGAGACTACCGAGAACTTCCTGTGACGTTGGATTAGCACCACTGCGCATGTGTGACAAAGAGAATGGAAGACCCCCGCAATAGAAGGCGCGAACCGTAGTTTTAAGATCAAAACAAGGAAAAAACAAACAAAAAACGACTAATCGACGACCAAAATAGTTGTCGACTATTTTAATAGTCGATTAGTCGTCGATTAGTCGAATAATCGTGGCAGCCCTATTGCAATTAGATAAAAAAGTGAAAATGGCATTGATAACAACCAACTATTAGTATCCTAAATGCCCTGTTGAAACACGTTATTCTTTTTCACAAAAAGCAATTTTTCTTCTGTAAGAATGGATGGTGTCAGCTGGTGAAGTTGTGTCTGAATCACTTAAATTCATTTGTCAGAATGAATTGTTCGATTGTAGGCTGAGTACAAACATGGTGTAAATTGAACATTTTTACGGCTCGTGCTTGGTCACTTCTATCAGCCGAATGTTGGAGAGTTGCAACACCCTTCAGTCGGGTTTCACCATCCTTCATTTCTCAGAATTTCTCCTCTATCAGACGCAGCACATCTTGCTTACTTGGGCAGGAGGCTTCATAGTCATGAGTCAGTCTTTCTGCCTGGAATTTGAGGTTTTTGAAAAGAAAATGAGTCAAACTTTAACTATTCGAGCCTCAATCCTTTAGAAAGATGTTCATAAGTTTAAAACAAGTTAATTATTTTAACAGGTAAAATTCAGCTGATGGGGCATTTGTAGACTTGTTCAGTTTGTAGTGTGACTGACAATCAGGTAAGAAAGTATGTGAATATTTAGAAAAAGCCTTTCAGTGGTGTCTTTTCAATTTAGAAAATAAATATGTACGTATGTTTTGTTTAAAGTTTTGACAAAAAATGAGAGAATTTTTTTTTTTAATTATCCCTTATTAAAACTGCACTAATACAGAGAAGCTGGAGTACAAAATAAGTTTTTATTCTGAAAGGTATTAGGGAAAATATTTGCCTTATTGAAGCAAAAAAAGTATCTTAAAGGACCTATACCTTGCTTTTCTTAAGCCTTTCAGAGCAAACAACAGCTGAGCGGCAAAGCTAGAAGCTGAGGACCATTAGCTTAGCGGCAAGACTAACAGCGGAGCACCGCTAGCTAAGTGGCAAAACTAGCGGCAGAGCATCGCTAGCAGAGCGGCAAAGCTAGCAGCTGAGCATCATTAGCTGGGCAGCAAGGCTAGAGAGCATCATTAGCTGGGTGGCAAAACTAGTGGCAGAGCAACACTAGCTGACTGCCAAGGCTAGCAGCTGAGCACCTCTAGCTAAGTGGCGAAACCAGCAGCTGAGCACCATTCAGTAGCTAAGAGCGAGACTTATGGCAAAGCAGCACTATCTGTGTGGCAAAGCTAGCAGCTGAGTATCATTAGCTGAGCGGAAAGACTTGAGGCAGAGCACTGCAAGCTGAGTGGCAAGACTAGCAGCAGAGCAACACTAGCTGAGCAGCGAGGCTAATGGCAGAGCACCGCTAGCTAAACAGCAATACTTGCAGCAAAGCAAGTGTACTTTGTATAGCGGCAGAGTATTGCTAGCTGAGCGGCGAGACTACTGGCAGAGTATTGCTAGCTGAAGAGCGAGACTAGCGGCAGAGTATTGCTAGCTGAATGGCGAGACTAACGGAAGAGTATTGCTAGCTGAATTTCGAGACTAGCGGCAGAGTATTGCTAGCTGAATTTCGAGGCTAGTGGCAGAGTATTGCTAGCTGAAGAGCGAGACTAGCGGCAGAGTATTGCTAGCTGAATGGCGAGACTAACAGCAGAGTATTGCTAGCTGAATTTCGAGACTAGCGGCAGAGTATTGCTAGCTGAAGAGCGAGACTAGCGGCAGAGTATTGCTAGCTGAATTTCGAGACTAGCGGCAGAGTATTGCTAGCTGAGCGGCGAGGCTAGTGGCAGAGTATTGCTAGCTGAATTTGGAGGCTAGTGGCAGAGTATTGCTAGCTGAATGGTGAGACTAGCGGCAGAGTACTGCTAGCTGAATGGCGAGGCTAGTGGCCGAGTACTGCTAGCTGAGCGGTGAAGCTAGCGGCTTCCACCGTTAGCTGAACTGAGAAATGGAGTGTCTTTGTTAGCCTGGGAGCAGTGCTGGCAGCAAAAACTCTTCCTGAAGTTCATGATATTCACTCATATTCGTGGGTTGGGAGGAGCTGGTGCTTAGAGTGCAAGTTTTTAGAGGAATATACAGTGTAAATGGATCAAAATACTGGTTTGGGGTTGTTTATAATGAAGAATAAACATTATAATATGGTTGAAACCGATAGATTTACATTTAGATAGAAACTTTTTTTGTTACATTTTCTGCAATTGGCAAAAATTGGACTAATATTGTTTCATTCTATTAGTTATAATTTGCTGCAAAAAAACTAAATTATCTAACCTGTGGCTAATAAAGGTCTTTACCGGTGAACAATAATTTACACTGAAGGGTTTTAGGCCTCCATACTGTGGAGAGGATGGACGTTTTTCATTGGATGAATTGAAAGAAACCTTCAGGGGTTTCTGAATTGATGGTGCAGCTTTCTGCTCCTGAAAACGGGCTACAAACGTGCAACCAAATTACTGCAATGACAAAACACTAATTGGAGAATGATAACTGTCAACAGTTGAGACTTGCTTGATTGTTAAGTCAATCAAACTCCAATAGGATGCTGCAGGCTGTGAAGCCTGATCCTCTCAGCAGTCGGATGACATCAGTTTATTACTCTGGTTAGTGCGAGTCAGCTGTTTACCCTAAAACTTCTGTCATTATAGAGCAAAGGGAATCAGGCACTTTCTTTATCTCAATTCCTGATAACTTTGGATCATCAAAGGATTTCCATTTCTGCTCTCTAACTTGAATGAACGGTCAAAAAACACTGACCGTTTCTCAGGTTTGATTTTTTTACCTCCTGCTGCTGATTTAACCCTTTTTTCCAGACTTTAAAGGACATTTTCCCCTCAGAACCCGCCTGATACCCCTTCACACATACCAACGGCTGGCAGCACGGCGTCCTGCCTGCTCTGACCACACCTTCTGCCAAATGTTGTGCTTTACGAATATCAGAGAGAACAATGGTCAAGGATAAGTCAGGCATCCAGCAGTTGTGTGAAGCCGGGACTTCATCATGATTGCTGTTAATAATTACAGGCCTGATAAGCAGGCGAGGGCACGTTTATTGATGGCAAGACTGTCTGAGGTCTCAGTTGATCTCCAGCTACAGCAGCAGGAAGGAAAAGTTTATCGGAGCAGATTAGGACTCAGTCAGGTATGTGAGATGAGCGGGATGCAAATGAGTCAATTTAAGGCAACAAAAAATTATAAATATTATTCAATACTTTTTTAATTTGTCTAGTTTTAAGAGTCTTTTAGTGTTTGTCTTTGAGGCCTGTTCCTTCAGAGTAGAACAAAACAAACCTGACATCTGTGAACTGTTGAAGGATCTGGTCTTTTTTCATTTGTCTTTAATAATCTTTGACAGTGACGTTCAAAGGCAAGGCAGGACCCTCTTTCTGACCTAATGTGATTAATGTGCCTTAGGGACACGTAGAAAGGCAGCAGCGGTCCTTCAAGCGGCACAGGCAAGATGATGCGACCAGGAGCCAGGCAGTACGTGGTGAACAGACCACTGTACTCAGAGGACTCCTTTGCGGACGAGCACGAGAAGGTCTGCAGGCGCCGTAAGACCATGCTGGACCACATCAAGCTCTATTTCACGTAAGGAGAACTCAACACCTGTGGATTCAGATCCGTGTTCTTGTGGAGAGGCAGGGGTTTGGGTGGGCTTCAAAAGCAGATTATGGAACCTTTCCAACAAGCTGCTTTTATGTGTTATTAATGTGATGTTTTAAACTTCCAGTAATAGTGGCTATAGATATAATTATGTGACATCAACTGAAATATAAGAACAAAACCTTTCATTGAAATGGAACAAAAGACTATCTTCGGGTTTTTTTCAATGTAGCTTTTTGTTTTGTGAATTTCTACTAAACTTAGACAAAATTACCCTTTGGCCATCTTTTTCCTGTTTTAGAAGACGAGCTTCAGACTTGATATTTTAGAACTTCTTTTTACATATAAATCCAAAAACTAAGACTACTAGCGAATAAACTCCCTCTTTAGTGCTTTTATTTCTATGAAAATACATCATTGGGAAAATAATTTTACTACAAGAATGAGATAAAAACAAAAAAACTATTGTTTCTAGAGTTAAAGTCCATTCCATGTCATGTAGATATAAAAAAAAATCTTAAAATAGCCACGATTTTTGGTTTGACACAATACTGTTTGGACTTATTTGATTGAATATTTTATGTCTTTATTTGAGATAGCTTGAAAGAAATGAGGCAAAAAGAAGAAAATGTTGTTTTTATGATTTAATTGTTTAAATTGTGCAACGAAATTTGCAAATATGAGTTATGATCATATGAAGATTCACTCAATTTCCTGTTAGGGACAATAAAGTCAATCCGAGACAGAGTTTAATCGAGGATTCCTTTATTTCCCCGGTGTCATTTCGTGTTTGTTGTGATTCCAGTTGTGACGCCAAACGAGCCAAGAACGCCGCTCTGTCCCTTCTGCCGGTCATCGGCTGGATGAGGATCTACCGGGTCAAAGAGTGGCTGCTGCCCGACGTCGTGTCTGGTATCAGCACGGGACTGGTGGCCGTCCTGCAAGGTGAGCGAAGAGAAACAAACGCGCTCAGCACTAGTTTGATCAGACGCTCCATCGTTCAGGGTTCAGTGACTCTGCAGCAAAGGGAAGTTCCCGTATAGTTTACACCACCCAGACAATCTAACACATGACATAACAAACTATTATGCCTATTAAAAACAATAGATATGCTGTTATGGAGGGATCTCTTTTGACATATAAAGAAAAACTAATAACATAAATAAGCATGATTTTTTGTCTGAAAAATCAATATTTATACATGTGAGAATAGAATACAAAACTGTATAAGAGGAGGTTCTCTAAAAAAGCAGCTTTAACTCAGTCATTTTATTAGTCAGAATAACTATTCTTGCCCTGGTACCTTTTTCTTTAATATCCTTGATAATCCCAATTTTTCTTATATTTTTTTCTATAGTACAAGTTATTAAAGTTATAAACTGATCAATCCGATAAAAAGTCTGTGGTTAATCTGATCAGTACTGGATTACGAAAACTGTGCAAACATAAAATGACTATGTAGGGATTATATAAGATCACTTCTTCCTTCTTATTATCAAGCAATCAATCAAACTCTACTTGACTTCAGCTAATATTCACTATATTTAATGAATCAAATGTGACATAAGTGGGTTTCATTTTATATTTTTGTTTAAAATTTTTAATGAAAAAATAAAATAAAGTTCACTATATTTAATGAATCAAATGTGACATGAGTGGGTTTTTTCCATATTTTTATTTAAAATTTTAAATGAAAAAATAAAACAAAGTTTGAAAAATCAGATTTTTTTTGTCTTGTATTGTTTTAAATTTAAACTCGAAATAAACCAAATCAATCAATCAATAAAACCTGGTGGTTTCAAAGTATTCGACACATTTCGCATTGGTAGGATTGTGGTCTACCAACAAGCTCACTCCTGATTGGTGACAGTGGTTGCCATGGAAACCACTCGGACCGACTCGGCCCCGATTACTGCTTACTGGCGATTTCGGGCTCCAAAGGAACTAATGGCCGTACCACAACTGAACTGACTTTGTTTAGATGAAAACAGAAGCAAGTCCTTTTCTACGGGTGTTGTCACACTCACTCGGTTCAGTTCTCTATTTACAGTCGATACTGTCAATGTACAAAGAACGTGATGAAATTAAAGGCGGCCGCTCGTCCATGTGCACCGGGTATCATAGAAGCAATAATAAAAGCAACATAAAAGCAGTAATTCATTAAACATTAACTGTTTATTCATTAATTATATTACTGGTTTTATTTTAGTGGGGTGAGGGGTGCCACTCTCAGTCATTTGGGGGCTATGGGTAAACTTGGACAGTCAGAAAGAAATCTGATTAGTTTTGACAATTTAACCCAAACGAGATCATATGCAATGGAATAACACTCTGTGATTAGATCACGATATCAACAGCTGCTTTATCTGTATTTGCAGATGCGGTGAATGACAGCTTTATGTAATGATCATATAATATGAGAGTATTCTGAACCAAACTTTTATGAACAATCTCTTGAGAAATCTTGGAGATGGAGATCTTGATAGGCTATCTGGTGATCAAGTTATGTCTCATAAAACATTGATGTCTTTTAACATTCGCAAACTTAAATGGAGTTTAATTAAAGTATCAGTTCTAGATCAGTTTAAAGATAAAAAGTTATTTGACTAATCACTGTACCCTAGTTGTGTCTTTTTTCATCTTGTATTGTGAGGAAATCAAGGAAATATCTGACTAAAGCAACCAGGGGGCAATTAAGACTGTCAAAATCTGCCAGGGTCAACAACATTCTCCTAGTTTTCACCCCTCAAAGGAACATAAAACCTTTTCCAAACATTCCACACACTTACAGTCTGAATGAAAATGCATTTATTGAAATGTAAATAACTTTTCAACCGTTAACACTGTAGTTATCGTGGATTCTGAATTAGAAAAGCGGCTCGTTGAGAATCTACTGGAGTTATGGTTGAAACGTTACAGTATGGTAAAGATTTTGTATTTAAGGGTAGCCGGTTAAGGGTTAATGAGGCCCTCCCAAGTCAAACCTTTAGAAATAGGGGTGTGTATTGGCAAGAGTCCAGCGATACAATACGTATCCCGATACATGCCTCACGATATGATATGTAACATATTTCCCAAGACTGTATCAAAGCCATTTTCACTGTATTTTTAGAGTATGACTTGAATTGAATCTTCCTGAATTTTAATGTCTGTCAGTGTAAAAAATGGTAAAATTAATTTTATCTAATGATCACAGCATTAAGCACAGCGACTGTATCTCAAATACAAGCTGCTTTTACTAGGAAATTGATGCTGCTTTTCTTTTGGTAAATTACGAAATATTTGTTTTTTAAGAGAACAGTCAGTATTGTCTGATTTCCACTAAGAAAAAACGGAATGAATGTGCTTTGACTCATAAGTTTCTAAAAGTGTGACTGCAAGATTGCTAAATCTAGCATTTAAGTGGTTCTGAATGGTTCAGTGCGCTCTGCTGCCAACTAGCGGTCGGAGGTTGAAGTGAAAACAAAAGCAAGACAGGGAAGGACGCTCATAAATAATTAAGTAAATGTCCTCATGTCAACATTTTTATATCGATGCAAGTATCGCCAGACGAAATATCGCGATACATCGCCAAATCATTTTTTTCCTACACCCCTACTTGGAACCATATACAATATTTAAACATAAATCATCATGAACCTTTCACCTAATCTGTGTTGCCATTAGGCGACAAAGTGTGACATCAAGAGAGTACTTTAATATTTAATAGACAAACTGACTAATCAAAAACAGTTTGACCTTGTTAAAGTGGCCCCATACATGACCTGGTAAGGGTTTTGGTGGAACAAATGGGTTAGTAAGAGCTGTAGCATGGGTGTCCTTGGTGAACGCCGAAAGCCATTCAGTGCTTCTCGCAGTTTAATTACATTTTTTGCTATTCCTCAGGGATCTAATTTATTTTATTACATTTGGCCCTCTGGACATTTATGGATCTTTCAATGTTTTTTAAGACCTGTGTTTGTTTTTTACGTGTCTTTCTGAAACAGGAATGGCTTACTGTCTGCTGGCCTCTCTGCCACCCTGGTATGGACTTTTTTCCGCCTTCTTCCCTGTGATCATCTACTTTTTCATGGGTACTTCGAGACACATCTCAGTGGGTAAGTCTGGCTTTGGCATTTAGTTGAAGTCAGGGTGGTTTACACGTGCTTCTACTCCATGATCCTCTGTCCAGAATGCTGTTGTTCACTTGTCCAACACAAATATTTTTTTTTGCCAAAGAGATAGACTGAAAAAAATGCAACAGAAATACAAAACTAATTTGAATTGTTCCTTTTCCGCTATCCCTCCAGGTCCATTTTCAGTCTTGTGTCTGATGATTGGCTCAGTGGTGACCAGAATCATTCCGGATGAAGGGCCACCTGTCAACATCACAGGACTTGAGGGCCTGTCAATAGATGATCAACGAGTCTTAGTGGCTTCCTCTCTGAGTTTCCTTGTTGGCATCATGCAGGTTTGTAAAAGGAAAAGAACAAATGTTCTGGATCAATCAGAGCTAGATCTTGAAAATGAAATGTCAATGTTTCCTGGTGAACTTTATGTCGGATGTGTTGAAGGTAGTGTAGCTGGAAATGTCCTGTTAGCCATGGTAAGAAACTTTGGTGTGCTGTTTTGACTCTTTATGGCAGAAAGAGTTGAGGAAAACTGAGAATTACTTTGAGCCAATACTTGCGACCAAAGCTTCGTTCTTAAGGCGGTGTCACACAGCCACAACGAACATTTTGTGCATATTCCACAGATGAAAATTAGGGGAGATGAAGAAACAAAACAAAAAGTCCCTAAAACCTTTAGAGTTCCTGCAGCCGGGCGGATGTGAGGGGTCTCAGAACCTCTCCTCAGGAATAGGCCCAAAAAGGATCAGTCCCGGCGACCCTCCCCGGGAGCAGGAAACATAGCCAAGGGGGATGAGCGGCGACATACTCAGGTCCAGGGAACACGAAGTTGCGCCCCCAGAGACCCTCCACTGGAGGAGGATGTCCCCGACGACCCCAAACAAATTTGATGGACATAGGATGACACGACTTGAATATGATTGCAGGAACTCCCATCTGATGTGGCCTGACTTGGCGTGGACTACAGTGGCAGAAATTTTAAATAATTGAAAGAAACATTTGCATTTTCACTCAATTTTCCCTGTCTTCTTTTCCAGTTGGGAATGGGATTGCTGCAAGTGGGCTTTGTCGTCATGTATCTGTCCGACACTTTGGTCTCTGGCTTCACCACAGCTGCTGCCATCCACATCTTGGTTTCTCAGCTCAAGTTTGTCCTGGGACTGCAGGTTCCAGGCTTCAGTGGACCACTGTCACTTATTTATGTAAATACAAATGAACACAGTCTGAGCTCATAAGCCACGAGTGATGGAATATGAACATGTTACTGTGAACTCTTCTTTTTCAGACTCTGGAGGTCATTTTTAACAAGATCACCTCCACCAATTTGTGCGACCTGGTCATCTCCTTGGTAATTATGGTGATTGTGTTTATTGTGAAAGAGGTGAACGACAGGTTCAAATCCAAGCTGCCTGTGCCCATACCGATTGAGGTTATTATGGTAAGATCTTGTTGTGTAACATCGTCTCTCTGTATATTTCCAAAGTATGAGGCGCTGGAGTTTATTAAACTGATTTATCAGTAAGACTGATAAAATGAAATTTTACCCATGACCTCATACTCATAAAAACAAGCATTTGAAAAGAGCAATGAACCAACACCTGAATGCCAGCCAATGTTTGCTACCTGTAAAACTGCATAAGAAAGTGTTATTAATCCAGCATAAAGTGTTGTCCTCAATCTTCCACAGACTGTGATAGCATGTGGACTTTCATATGGATTCGACTTTGAGAATAAGTTCGGCATTGATATTGTTGGCCATATTCCACAAGGGTAAGAGCAGAGAAGTTCATTTAAAGATGAAAATAAAAAAAAACCTAAATGTCTTATTCTTCTTTAAACCTGCCCCACAATAGATAGAGTAAAGGAAAGTGAGTTGAAAAGCATGTCAACCTGTTCTGAAAGTTGTCCCAATTGAAAAGAAAAGTTCTGTTGTGTTTTTTGATAATGTTGTAAATAACCTTCAACTGTGAGAATAAGAATGAAAAAGAAAAGAATCCATGACATCACATTGCTGGATTTTTAAAGAATTTATTTGAATAATGGAACAGAAAATCTGTATTTGGTCAATGACAAAAGGTTGACTTAATACTTTAAAATGCAACCCTGGTTTCAATGTTATCGTTTTTGGTCCATTCCTCCATGCAGATCTTCTCAAGAGCTGTGAGGTTTTAATGGTTTTAGCTGTAAAACTTGGACTTTCAACCACTTCCACTGATTCTCTGTTGGACTGAGATCCAGAGACTGGCAAGAACCTCCCAGAACATTTTTTATGTCACCACTCCTTGGTTGCCACGGTGATGTGTTTATGATCATTGTTATACTGGAAGATAAAGATACATTTCATCCTCAAAGACCTCACCGATGGATGTTTTTATCCCCGGAATCTCAAATCACATGGTTCCATTCATCCTTCCCTCATAGGGATCAGTAGTCCTGTCCTCTTTGCAGAAAAACAACCCCAAAGCATGATGTTTCCACCTCCATGCTTCGTAGTGGGTATGGTGTTCTTTGGATGCAGCTCATCCTTTTTCAAACAAAGCAAGTGCCATTTAAGCTTAAGAGGTTTCATCTGATCACATGACCTGCTCTGGATCATCCAGATAGGTTCTGAAGAACTATCTGGACATGTGCTGGCTTCCAGAGGAGTACCTTAGTAGAACTGCAGGATTTGAATCCATGGCAACGTTCTGTGTGTTACTGTAGTAACCTTTGTTGCCATGGTCCCAGCTCTCTTCAGGTCATTAATCGTTGTGTAGTTCTGGTCTCTTTCCTCACCTTTCTCCAGATCATTTGTTCTCCACCAGGTGAGATCTTTCATGGAGCCCCAGGTGGAGGGAGAGTGTCAGTAATCTAGTATTTCTTCCAATTTCTAATAGTTTCTCTAACATTTGATTTCTTCTCTCCTAGCTGCTGCTTATCATAAATTGGTTTATGTCTAGTTCAGGTCTACAATCTTGCACCTGGTGTCCTTTGAAAGCTCATTGGTAGTGGTCATGCTGGAGAGGTTGCAGATTGCTTAAGGGTTTGGACAGGTGTCTTATATATATATATATATATATATATATATATATATATATATATATAAGCAGTTCAAACAGGTCAAGTTAACACAGGTAACCAGTAGAGGATATAAGAAGAAGTAACAAGTCTGTGACAAACAGAATTCCTTGATTTTTGCAGAGAAACAATTTTTTTCTGCACCAATACAAATATTTGTTTCAAAAATCAATTTCTTGGATTCTTTGTTACTATTGTGTCTCTCACAGTTGAAGTGCGTCTATGATGAACATGACTATCTAATAAGTTGGATAACTTGCAGAATAGGTGACCGATGGATGTGTGCAAATGCCTGTGTGTGTAAGTTTATATCTTAATTCAGAAAAATGTCTAAATAGCAAAACAACTGATAGCTAAACAGCTAAATATAAAAGTACTATACAGGTTATTTTAAGCTTATACATCAGTTCTGCAGGTCGATTTCAAAACTCAGTACACACCAGTCTTTTAAAGTGGACTGACATTTGGAACCTGATTATGAAAAACACTCGTGTTTTCATATATATTTCTAATGTTTGAATAAAACGTTACAAAACTAATTTGGATTTTATCTTCTGTAGGTATGAATCTCCAGTGGCCCCAAACCTGCAGATCTTCCAGGAGACGGCGATGGACGCGTTTCCGATGGCCATTGTGGGTTTTGCAGTTGCTTTCTCAGTGGCAAAAGTTTATTCTGTAAAACACGATTACACTGTAGATGGAAATCAGGTACGGAAATGGATTTTATTGAACTGAAAATCTTGATAAGATGAAATTGAGATTTATTGGAATCTTCTTTGCTGCTGCTTCTACAAATGTTACATTTGACCTTTTTGCAGGAGCTGATAGCTTTTGGAGTCAGTAACATGTTTGGAGCTACCTTCAAGTCTTTTGTAGCAAGTACAGCTCTCTCCAGGAGTGCAGTGCAGGAAAGCACCGGGGGAAAAACTCAGGTAAACTAAAAGAATTTAAATTAAACATTGTCATTTACAAAAACGTCCACAAGCTTGTGCACCAATTGGCTTTTTGTACACCTCAGACTCTAAGATCCGTTTGGTACTATACTTGCCTCCCAGTTTATTTTTTAAGGAGACATCAATGTTGAAAAACATAAGTAGTACACTAGTCAACAAATATTAAAATGTACTTAAAAAAACAGTACATTTTAGAAGTCAAAACAAAATTCCAGAAATCAAAAAGTGAAAAAAAATGTAAAGTTTTGGAAAACCAAATTAATTCCAGAAATAAAATGAAAAAGAAACTGGAAACGATAAGTACTCTGGGACATCACTGAGTGGATGGATCCAGTATCCCTTCATGCTAAATAAGTTTTGATTTAAATGATGAACAAACATCATTCAACTATCAATCTCCTGCAGCATCTAACTTTTCCAGTTTCTGTAAAAAAAAAAAAAAAAAAGAAAAACAAGTCATTTTGAGAAATCAAAGTGAAATGTTAAAAAAGCGAAACACAATGAGAAACCAGTAAAGGTCGGTATTGTGGGACATCTCTGATTGGATGATGACTTTTGTCCATCATTTCAAGCGATTTATTTAACATCAAGCCATACTGGATTTCTTTCATACTAATCCAAAAACGTATGTGGCACATTTTTAAAATCATCATCAAATCAACAATGTCCCTCAGTACTTATTTTTTCCAGTTTCTTATATTATTTTGTTTTTCTAACTTTTTGTTTCTGGAAAAATATCTATGTTGTCCAGAGCGTTTCATTTTTATCTCTTTTTTTGTAGAGTTATGTTTCATTTCAAGAATTTTGTTTGATTTCTAAAATGTAATGTTTGTTTTCCTTTTTTTCTGTCGCAATCTTAACAATGTGATTTGTACTTCAGGGACACCATACAGTTTGTTTCATTGCTGTACTAAATTACTAAAGCACTATTCTTTCTCCATGTGGACCTTCCAAGGTGTGCACATGCTACACTATCTGATCTAGTATCAAGAAAATGTTAATGAGTAGCTGGTTTAAGGCTTGTTGCTTATAATTCTCTTTTTGGCCTTGAGACATGAACGCTTTCCAGAAGTTTCCTGCCCAGTAGTTAAATGGAATTGCATCTTTCTAGGATTTTATAAGCCTGTTTTGGTAGATTATCAGTGTAAGCAGCATTTACATTTTTGAGTTGACAAACAAATCCAATTTTACAGATTGGGAGGCACCATTTTTCACTATAAAACCCTTGAACTTAAAAGATCATCCCGTAAAGCTTGTTTGTACAGCAAGAACTCACAATAATTTTTATTTTTAATCATATTAGTATGTTTTACATGTCTTCTTTACTTTTTAGGTAGCTGGTTTGCTCTCAGCTATCATAGTGATGATAGTCACTCTGGCTATTGGATTTCTTCTGGCACCACTTCCAAAAGTGTGTAATCTTAATCCATTTCAATTAGTGATATTAAATCTTTTACAAGCCTCCGGCAGGTTTGATCTAACCTTTGACTGTTTTCCAGTCTGTGCTGGGTGCTGTGGTCATCGCTAATCTGAAGGGCATGCTGATGCAGTTCACAGATATTCCATATCTGTGGAGGAGAGACAAACCCGACTGTGTAAGAGCTCACACACACAGCAATACCACATCTTTGGAAATTGTTTAAATGTCTTACGATCTTATAATCAAAGATGTTTGTGCTTGATAAACAGAAAACAAGGTTGTTAAAAATGTTTTTCCTCAAATCCAGGTGGTGTGGTTGTGCACCTGCACTGCCTCCATCCTGCTGGGGCTGGATCTTGGACTGGCTGTTGGCCTTGGTGTGGAGCTCATCAGTGTTGTGCTGAGGGTTCAGTTGTGAGTATCAAGACAGACAAATGCTACACATTTCACGCTTTTACGTATTTGTGTTTTGCTGGCCATCTCCGTTTCATGGTAGGTTTAAAAGGCACAGATGTTGTGTTGGTGTTTCCAGTGCTTTTATCGAGATTAACAGTCATGGTTCTCACAAAAGTCTTATTTAGTAACAATCTAAACCTCTTTTTTTAGTTGTTATAGAGTTAGACCCTATCCAAATTCTTCTCTTCTCCCTTCCCCTTCATTCAGCCCTCCAATCGGAGAGTTATGGAAAAATCTCTGATTTTCACTTTCGCTCGATAGTCGCCGGTTTCGCTTTAGCACAAACCTTCCAGTGCTCGACTATACATAACAACTGAGGATATATACATTTAAAGAGGAAATGCTATAACCAAAAGTCCATACTTACATTTAAATGTAAACCTCTGTGGTTCTGAGCACACCAACGTGAAGAGAAGTGCTTCTCCTCCTCTCCTCCGCGGCACTGCGCGACGCAGAACTCACTCGCGGGGGAGGGGTCTGTATCACTCTACTTGGAGGGAGGATATTAAAAACATTTATGTCAGATACCTCTTGCATTTCACAAGCGAGAAGGGAGGAATTCAGATTGAGCCTTATAACATCCCTTGTTTCAAGAACTCACTCCCAGTTAGCATAAAACCTTTCAGCTCCACCATACATTACCAGCATTTGTCTGTTATCAGTTCAGTTTTGGCTTTTCGCTCATATGTTATACCCAAACTAAGTTAAAGCTAAAGCTTTTTTTTTGTTTTTTTAAACTTGCTTTATGCTTTGTGTGTGTTCCAGTCCTCGCTGTAGCTTGCTAGCAAACATTAAGGGAACCGATATCTACAAAGACAGGAAGGACTACCTCAGTGTAAGTTGTTTTTCTATCTATCAAGCATTAAATGAAATCAGATAAACTTTATTGTTTCAGATATGTCTGGCTATTCATCACACACCATAGTTTTATGACAAGATGGGTCTAGCACTTTGAAAAAAAATTATTTGTTGACAAAAACTACATCAATTGCTGTTACCCAAATCTAAATATTTGGGGGATTTTTTAACAGCATGTTGAAATCAATTAACGGTTTGAGATTTCCATTCAAATGCTATAGTTCTTTTTTAATATATTCACACATTTAATCTAAAATCTCTTCTTTTGGGGTTTTTGTATAATCTTTCTCCAACAGCAAATATAGATATTCAATGAAAAGTGGGAAGTAAAGGTATATAGAACCTTGGTGGCTATCTCACATTAACATGGATTTCTTTATTAATTTCATTGAAAATGAAAGAAATTTCATTTTGAAAGGAGGCAACTAAGGTCCATAGATAAAAGCTCTGCTCTATCAGTAAAAAACAATGAGAGGCCACTGAGCTTACCCAATACACTAATAAAACACTGAATCACAGACTGTAAAACGTAATACTTATTATTACAAAATACGATCTGGAAAAGGAGACATTTCAATTGCATAAAAATAGTCATTAAAAGAAAGATAAAATGATTCAGATGCACTTAAAATCTTGAAATTATTTGTTTAGTTTTTGTTTTTCCATCTTGTGGGACTGCAAGCAGAGGGTACACGTGTTACCACTAATTAGGTTAATCAATTTCTGTTGGGAATTTAAAAATTGATAGTCAAGTTAGTACTTAACAGTGATGATATGCAACAGGGAGCCAAGGGCATTTCTGAAAAGACTCCAATGCTCTGTGTCTTTGCTATTAATTGAACATATATATATATATATATATATATATATATATATATATATATATAATATATTTTTCATGAGGATTTAACACACAAACACGTCATTTAATGCTCTACTGGTTCCTCTTCAATCATTTGTAGGTAATGGTTCATTATTGAACACATTCAAAGGAAAATAACAGAAAAAAAAAATTATTTTGTACTCATAATGGGATACTAACTCTTTTTAGATCTATGAGCCTGAAGGAGTGAAAATCTTCAGGATTCCATCTCCAATCTTCTTTGCCAACATTGACTTTTTCAGGAACAAGCTGGTAGAATCGGTACGGTAATCCTGTAATTATCGAGTAAAACTTAAGAAATAATATAGCAAATCCCCTTTTTTCTTTAATCTTGTTCTTGCCTTTTTTTTCCTCAGCTGGGCTTTAATCCACTACAAATCTTAAAAAAGAGAAATACGGCTTTAAGAAGGATCAAGAAACTTCTGAAGAATGGTGATCTGCAGTGGACGTCGGTGAGATCTCTATCACACTTTCTGCACATCAGTCATTTTCTTTTTTCCACTGTTTTTTCAGCTGTTTTCAGATCAGCACTGAAAGAACAAAACACTTCCGCTAAATTTGAAGTCAAGCACTTTATTCATTCTCGAAAATTAAATAGTCAAACATTTTCCGTTGTTTTGAACTGTTGGTTACTCTGCATTAGACAGGCTCTTGAAAAAGGTGATTTTGTTCAAAAAGAAAAATGATATTCAAACATAGTCAGACCAGATGTATGATGAGTTAAAACAATTAAAACTTAGAAAAACTTTCACCGGACAGGAAAAGTAACGCATGCTGTAAATATTTTAGTCAAAACTAACTTCATGTGACAAAATCCACAAACCAGCTTCACTTTTGTTGTCTCAAGACGTCGCAGGGAAGCAAAGAGCTTTCAATTCTCACCGGTATCAATCATTATCTTTTGCTAGGGACAAAAACACATCTTCTCCTAATCTCCAAATCAGCAGACGGATGCTTTATCGATAGAGTCTTGACTTGTTTTGATCTGGTTCCCATGACCCTTCTTGGACATATCTCTATGTGAGGGATTACCTGCTCAGGTTAGATTTTTTATGATACACTTTTTGGCACAAATAGATGAAAACTGATAATCAAGTGAACTTTATTAACTAAATTCCTGGAACTGTCAGTGAGAGAGACGTCACTCTGTGGTTTTACATTTAACTTTATGGTTTTTTATGGCCCACGATTAGACAACATGCAATTAGGAAAGAGCCATCAAAGCAAAATAACGGTCATGGTGAGGACCTATCGGATTTGCATAACAATGAGAGGTTAGAGCTGCCAGTGTGCTCAAACATTACCCTCATGTTCCAAGAACTTAAAAAAAAAATGTACAATTAAAGATGTTTTAAAAACTATCAAAGGAAGAGTATTTGGACTCCAAAATATCTCTGTCAAATCGAAAAAACAAGATCTGTTGCCTGTTTTAGTTGCATTTGGGACAAAGTAAGATAGGCAGACACATGGACTTGACTAGAGCATAGAAAAAAAATAAAAAAGTAATTATTAATTCCACATAAATTCATTATAAACAAAATAAACAAAAATAAAATTTGTCAAAAGACTAATTTCAAAAATGGAAAATGTACGTTTTGCTGGTGACGTCCCCGGTGTTAAAGAGTTGATTTTCTCAGTTGTACATGGGCTTGTGGGTTTGATTTTTGTCTTTTTATATTTAGGTGGAGCAACTGAATCAAGACGTGATCTTACTGTTTGCAAAATTGCAGTGGGATAGTAAAAAAAAGGATGAGGAGTAAGAGCAAACAGATGTAGTACATTTTCCAACCACTTCATAAGTGAAGTACTTCTCACAGAGCTCTCTTGTTTAATATGACCGGTGATATTAAAAAGCACACTATGACCTACGAAACAAAGAGATTGCGATATACTAGAAAAGGACTCCTATATTGTGATATACTAGAACAGGACTCTTACGAAGCAAAGACATATTGCAATATTCAATTCAATTCAATTTTATTTATATAGCCCAAAATCACAAAGAGATTTGCCTCATTGGGCTTCAAAATATAAACAATTGTTA
>NC_050534.1:4998052-5008593 GCF_002922805.2 Oryzias melastigma
ATAGCAAATCATTGGTAACTCTGACCAGTGCAGTTTCAGTGCTATGGTGAGGTCTGAACCCTGACTGAAAATCTTCAAAGTGATTATATACTAGAATAGGACTCTTGTGAAACAAAGAAATATTACAATATACTAGAACAGTACCCTTACAAAACAAGGAAGTATTGCAATACACTAGAACGAGACCCTTGAGAAACAAAGACCTATTGGGATAAACTAGAACGGGACCCTTACAGCTGGTTGGTTCTGGCTCAGTGGGATGGTTTAGGACTGCCATGTAGAAAACCTGGGTTTGCTTCTCAGGGTGATCAATGAGCTTTATCCAGTCTATGGGGAAGACCCTTCACACCAGTGCCTATCTGGGTCTGCCTGTGCCTTGAAATATACAGGGTTGTCTCAGGAAGGGGATCCGGTTTGACTGTCTGCCAAACCACATGTGCAAAACAGTGAAGAATGATTGGTTTTGGTGACCCCTGACGGGATAGGCCAAAAGGCGAAAAGTGGCTTTGTCCAAATTCCTTCAGTACTTAGTGCACTATATAGTGCATTTACCATTTTGTAGTGCTCTCCGAATGTACAATTCCAAAATAGAGTGCCTCTATTAAAAAAAACAGTGTTCATTGATGCTCACTAAATTCGAGAATACAGACCACAAATCATTGTCTGAAAGACATCATCTCATTATAATCTCCCAAACTAAGAATGTAAATATGTGTTTCAGATGGGCTTTCTCAACACTACATGTGGACCAATCGAAGACTCTGAAGACAAAGACAACATGGAAGAACTCGACCAACCCATTGACTTTAAGGACCTTCCAGCCCGGATCGACTGGAACAGAGACCTTCCTGCCAACATCTTTGTTCCCAGGGTGGACGTCCACAGCCTGATCTTGGACTTTGCTGCCGTCTCATTTTTGGACATATCTGCTCTGAAAGGACTGAAAACGGTATGTTATTCACTGCGGGAGCAGTAAAACCACTGGTTTCCACTCCGACCATTTTAACAGAATCCTCTCTTCTTTTAAGATGCTGAAAGAGCTGATCCGTATTGACATCGAGGTTTATATTGTGGCCTGTGACCGTAAGTTTAAACTAAAGAACTGAACTTATATCTCCATATTTATTTAAGAGAAAAAAGCATTCATTTTTGTGGGCTTATCTAAAAAATAAACTGTGTATCAGAACATTTCCGACACAAAATTAGGATTAAGTCCCACTCCAACCAAATAATTTTTTTAATCGTAAAATCTTTCCTAGTGTTATTTAATTATGCAGCTTTAGCTAAAATCAAAGGGCTTTTGTCATTTTTTAAGGCATATTTTATGCACAGTGGCAGCAGCTCATTAGATATACAATTCTGGTTTGTGGGCGGGACGTTTGACACAGAGTAACCCACCCCCTTCCCTTTCGCTGAAAGCTTTGTTTACACTTTCATGTCCGAGTTTGTAGCCTCAAGCTAGCATTAGCGACACAAAAATAACAAAAAGCTAAATTTGATCAATCCAGTCATACAGCTAGAATTCGGATCAGCACGAATGTTGAACTCATCATGTCTCGTACATCTAAGAGAGCGCCCTTTTTCAGTAACTGCGTCATCAGTCCAAGCATTTTCTAGCATCTGGTTTTCTGATTTGAAGTAAGAAAGGCTCAAAAAACGCAGTTTTAACTGTACATTATTTCATATACTATGAGAAAAATGCTACAACAACATGTTCAATTAATTGATTTTTTGTTTTGAGTCTCACGTTTGCAACTCTCAAATGTTGAAAAGTTCTTTGTTTTTAGAAAACATTTTTTTCTCTTTCTATCTTCCACATTTAATTTGGTCGCTTGTTCAATATCTGCATTTGCTTTGACCTGCAGCTTACATCCTAGAGAAACTTCATGACTGCTGCTTCTTTGACGATGAAGTTCAGCCCAGCATGTTCTTCTTGACGCTGCACGATGCCATGCTGAACGTTATGGAGAAGCACTATGACCTGACGGAGAAGAAATCCGACCACGGAAAGGTGAAACAAACACACCCTCTTGAGTTTGATACCATAAATGTAAGCATAAATGGCAGTGATAAAACTATAATACTTTTGATGTTTCTGCAGATAATAACAACAGTCACAGTTTACAACAACAGCTTACAGATCAGAGATAAAGACGTATGTGACCATCTCTTTCAGTTGCTCTTCTCTTAACTCCACTTTCTTTAGCTAACTTTCTTGAATCCTTACATAGAAAGAAAACATTGTTAAATATTTTTCAATGCTTTCTTGAACACAGTCTTTAACTTAATTGACACGTCATTTTGTTTAAAAACTAAAATGAAAACTTCTACTTTCACAGGATCCAGAACCAGAACACAAGTTTTAAAGTTTATAGAAGAGAAGAGGACAAAGACCAGAATGACCAAAAAACCAAGGCTTTAAAATATAATTTTTTTAGATGTTTGTATTATTTCCAGCATAATTAAAAAGCAGATACTTTTGAAGTATATTTTTAAGTATATTTGCATCATATTCACTGTATGTTAAGAAAAGCCGAATGCTATGTATTTATACTTTCTACACCGGAGATTTTTGTGAATTGTTTTAATTGTGTTTTTAAATTTCTGTTTTCTTGTGAATGGCAGTAATAATAAAGTTATCACAACAAACATACACACAAATTTATATGTATATAAAGAAAATGAAGAATATATGTATGTGAGTAGAATAATAATAACAAATGTTTTACAGAAGAAGATCCATGAAGACACACGAGACAAATCTACATTTTGCATTTCAGATAACAATCATGATAGGAGTTTTATTTATTTCATGTTATTTCTATAGGATCGTATATGATTTTCCTAGCAAAATGTAAAAAAAATCCAAAGAAATCAATAAAGGCAATAAAAAAATAACATTATACGAAAAATGTGTGTGAAATAAAATGATTACTAATGAATAGAATTCACTGTTGACATGATGCACAGCACACAGTAAAAAATGCTGCCTGGTGAAAAAAAGCCATATAATTTTGATAAATTTCACATTTCAAAAATCTGCAATTTTATAGGCAAAAATAAATATATTGCATACATTTATGGAGGGCTCCAAAACCAATTCATTCTCACTCCCAATTCGTCATATATGGTAGTTTGGTTCGGGCTCCCTCTGCAACACTGTTTGACGTTTTGGGTGTCCCCAACTCATCGTTTTTTGACCTGCTGGCTGTTTCCATCAAATCAGGGTTCCTTAAGCTGAGGACCAATCCGAGGGCTGATTGGTACTGGGCCACAGACAGGGAGAAACTGCATTTGCCAATCAGGGGTCACCAACCCTCTGGACGCAGACCAGTACTGGTACCTACCAGTACTCTAACCCAGCACCAGTTCCACATCCATTAACGGGGGACCAGGGATTTAACGGGAACAGCCATCACATCAAAAAACGATGATTTGGGGAAACACAAAATGCCAAAAAGTAACACGGATATATGCTGAGTGGAGAGTGAGAAGGTGTAAAACACTCAGTCACTGTTTGCATGCAAAAATACACCTTCTGGATTTGAGATGGAAACGTATTTTGTCTAATTCTTACTAAGCTAGCAAGACCAAGCGGGTCCCATATGTTTGAAAATGTAGGTGCAATTTGAGTTTGTCTGCCAGCCCACTTAGTCCCCATTTAAGCCGATGTGGCCAAACACAGGTGGGGCCACTACAAAAGCTGCAGACAAACCTAACTGGGGCCCACATTTTGTGCCCACTTTAAACCATGTGGAGCCCACTCTGCCTTGTTAGCTGGGTAAATGGCTAACATGATTGTGATCAATGCTGTTAACCAAGTTTGAGTTCAACAACATGGAGTCCAGACCACATGTGACCCACTGAAATGACTCATGCATAAAACTGCTAAGTTATCTTTCAGAAAAGCTCAGACCATTTGAAGATGTGTTTTGATGGTAATTATTTCACTTATTGTACTTGTGTTAACTGTGTTAGACTTGGTTTGGGTTTTCTTGATTGGTTATTTAGGTTCAGACTTTCAGAATATCAAATTCTGAACTTCCAGTAAATTCACATCCAGTGTTTCAATTATTCATGAACAAATTCTGACATATCCTGATGAATACAATTTGTCCATCCATCCATCCATCCATCCATTTTCCGAACCGCTTTGTCACTTTCGGGGTGCCGGGGCCTATCCCGGCTGCTGATGGGCGAAGGCGGGGTTCACCCTGGACAGGTCTCCAGTCTGTCTCAGGGCCTCAATCACACACACATCCACTCTCACATTCACACCTAGGGACAATTTAGAGTCACCAATTAACCTATGAAGCATGTTTTTGGACGGTGGGAGGAAGCCGGAGTCCCCGGTGAAAACCCACGCATGCACGGGGAGAACATGCAAACTCCACACAGAAAGGTCCCAGCCGGGATTCGAACCGGGGCCTTCTCGCTGTGAGGCGAGAGCGCTAACCACTGCGCCACCGTGCAGCCCCGAATACAATCTGTATGGAAGGTTTTGACGTCCCAGTTACCTTCTTTTAATCACCAATCCTCTATGATCCTTCCTGCAAGGATGATCCAATTGCCTTTTGGGCTGGATCAACTTGGAAACCAGGCCTAACTCCCCAATGAGGCCATGGTAACCTCAATCCCAGTCATAATGAACCTTTATTTCCTTTGGAAATCCACCTCTTAGTCTGGCTCTTTTCAAAAGAATGTAGCCCTGGACTGCATGGCTCGAAGGATCCCTCTAGCTCTCAGACATTTCTGTTTGTGAAGGGGATACGTCGTACCAATACTCAAATTGTACTGTAATAATCCAGGATTATTGTGTTCTGAAAACTTTTTAGAAGTTTTTAGAAAACTTTGAAGGAGCCAAGTCATAGTCCAGGCCTGAATCAGAATGGGATGTTGTTACAGGACCTTGACAAGAGATTTGCCCCCAAAGTTTGTCTAATCAGGCAGTGTGGACATGACTGATCTCATCTGATTATGAAGATAAGTGGTGTCTGATTAAGCTAGTCCCTCAAAGGGATAGAATGCTGGTCCCACATCTGGGTAAATGCAGAAAGTTGGGTCAGGAGGGGTCGTGAAACATCACCCGAACTCCAACTGAGAAAAAAAATATCTTCAAGATTTATCTAATCTGACTGAATCAAAACAAGCCAAGAAAGAGGGCAAACACACTCTTTTTCAAATGTCTACAAGATAACCCCAGAGAGAGAGGCTATCTTAAAACAACAGCCTAAAATGAGTGAAAGTCTTATTTGATGCCAAAGGGTTTCCTTGTTGTAAAGGTTTATGGAAATACAACACTCATTAATCTTTACAACTTCACGTTTATGCAAACAACTGCTACAAACTGTCCATGATAAGAGTGTCATCTTTATTGTTCTCAAATCAATTTCTTTTTGTTCAGACCTTGGAGAAGAACAGATTAAATTACCTCTTTCCATCCAAACACGTGTAAAACCTGGAAGGCTGAAGGAACTGACCTCTTTTTAATTTGCATATGGTAGAGGAGGAGGCGAAGGAAGTAAAGGAGGAGAACAAGGTAGATGGAGAAGGAGATTGAGGAAAAGAGAAGGGCTTGTTGATAGAACCTGGACTAAGAAGATCAGGACACAATGTGACTCAAGACATACTGTATCTGCAACACTTCATGACCTTATTATAAATGATGGACAGAGTTCAACCAAATCATAGTAGAAAAACAATTGTGTCAGAAATTTGGACGTTTCATCGAGAAAACCACTAAGCTAACCACAACGGATCAAAAATGAAGCGCGCTGTACTTATTGTCAATGTTGCTTTCTGTGACATTTCTTTTTATATAGGATAGCATTGACAATAAAAAGACACAGCCTTTGGTGTGGATGAAATCCTCCTGTCTGATCCAGCCAGACAGAAAGATTAATATCTACATTTTTTCTTTAAGGTCAAAAAGTTTGTCCTTCATGCAGTAATTTATATTTGTCTACAGGTTTTTGTTCATTGACTTCAAGTTTTGGTTGATTAGTGTAGCTGACTTACTGTAAGTATCAACATAAAAACTTGTAATATTCAGTCTGCAGCATCAGTGCTTGGTCACAGTTTAGCTCTTTCAAACCAATCAGGAGGAATATTGTGGATATTTTTTCATCTAAATCAGGGGTTTTCAAATTGTTTGTAGCGGAGCGACAAATTAAGAACTCAAAAATTAGACTGGGGGTCAATTTTGGTGACAAAAATTGATAAAAAGAAAAATGTTTTTAACAACTTTAATGACCAAGTATCATTTGTACAAATAACAGAGCGCAAGAACAAACTGAGCAAAATTTTAAACATTGTTTTAACTGAGAAATATCATCAGTTTTGGCCTGGCCAGTGTGATGTCTACTTCAGACTACAACGCCTATTAAAAAGAAATAGTCCCCCTCAATTGCTGTTGGATGCCGCCCAGATATTCTACTTGTCTAGTAATTGTATCATATGACAGATTTATTTCCTCAAACTTTTTTCTTTTGCTACACCTGGCCATTTCCAAAGCCACAAGTCACAGTTGCCCATTGGATTTTGCCATTTTTGTAAACGTTATCTCCTGTGTAGCATAGCCTCGTTGTCGTTGTTGGAGTTTATTTTTTTTCTCCTCGTTGGTAAATTTGTCATAGTTTACCTGTTTCCAAATCAGGCACATGACTTCATCCAGCCGCCCAGCCAGCAAGGGTAAGGGGGCCCCTTTGGTTTAAAAGTGGGCAGAAAATGTGGGTTTGTCCACAGTTTCTGTGATGCCCCACCTGTGTTTACCCACGTTGACTTAAGAGGGCTCTCAGTTGGTTTGCTCGCTACGCTAACCAGGTTCCCAGTGGACGTGTAGCATGCTTGCGAGTTGAACTGTAGTGAACTCCGTTGTATCGAGCTAGCAAGAGCCACTGTAGCAAGCTAGTGAACTCCACTGTAGGTAGCTGGTGAGCTCTGGTGTATTGAGCTAGCGAGCGCCACTGTAGGAAGTTAGCAAGTTCTGCTGTAGCAAGCTAGTGAGCTCTACTGTACCGAGCTCCTGTGTAGCAAGATAGTGGGCTCCATTATATCGAGCTAGCGAGCTCCACTCTACCAAGGTAGCGAGCTCTGCTGTAGCTAGCTCCACTGTAGAGAGCTAGCAAGCTACGGTGTATCAAGCTCCTATGTATCATGCTAGTGAGTTCCACTGTATCGAGTTAGCGAGCGCCACTGTAGCAAGCTAGCGAGATCTGTTGTAGCGAGCTCCACTGTAGCGAGCTCTGGTGTATTGAGCTCCGGTGTATAGAGGTAGCGAGCTCTACTATAGCAAGCTAGTGAGCTAAACTGTAGCAAACTAGTGAGCTCTGCTATATCAAGCTAGCGAGCTCCAATGTATTGAGTTAGTGACCGCTAATATAGCAATCGAGCTAGCAAGCTCTGCTGCAGCGATCTAGCGAGCTCCACTGTCCTCTAAGAGGCTGGCCAGAGTAGCAAGCCAACCCACTGAGAGCCCACTTAAGAAAATGTGGGCAAACTCAGGTGGGACCACCACAGAGACTGTGGACAAACCCATTTGGGGCCCATATTTTCTGCTACTTTTAAACCACATGGGGCCCATCTGGTCTTCCTGGCCGGGCCATTAGGTACTATGAAGTAAGCATTTTTTCCACTTAGCTTGAAAACGCCTTTTCTCCTCGCCAACACAACACATTTTTCCTGCTCTGGGTCTCTCTCTGAATCCTGCTCATCCTCCGTTTCTACTGCCGTCGTCACCGTCCTTCTTTTCTCACAGTGGCATAGAAAATGTTGTCTGCCCTCTAGTGGTGAAATTAATACACTACAATTGACACATTTTCCCCTCCAAATGTTGCCAGATACCAGGAGGCAAAAATAAATAAATAAATATTCCAAGCAATGTGCAGCTGGTTATGGTTTGTAGAGGGCCACAAAAACTCTTCCAGTGGGCCGCCATTGGCCCACCAACCGCACTTTAAGAACCTCTGATCTAAGTTATCCCTTGCATCAACATTTCTGCCCAAATGTACTATTTCCTATAATATGGTTTGTACAAATGTGTTTTGCAAGTTTTTTTTTTTTTTTTTACAAAACCCTTTTAACACCATCAGTTAACCATAAAATCTTCATCTACATTCCGACGAGCATAGACTCAGCATCTTCTGAAGTTTTTAAAGACCGCATTACCTTCACACAAAAATATTTTTTTTTATTACAAACAACTGATGTTATCAACTCAGCTGCTCCTAACTCAAATAAAGAAGACAAGATATGACATGAAAAATTTATTGAGAATTCACTTCTTTCACTGCAGCATTGACATCAGCAGACATATATACAGAGATACTTTCCAATAAGCTATTTAAAAAAGGGACATTCCTGCTCTTCTCTGGATTATTAGTATGCTCATGGGGAAGTGGAGCACAGGAAACTAAAAATGTGCACCGTACACACACTTGAATGTGGGCAGTTTTCTCCAAATCAAAGTTCTACATCCTGAAATCCTGAGGTTCACTATCACATTACTCAACAAGCAGTATGGAACACAACGACACCCAGTGTTTCCCCACTCAGCCAGCTGGCAGTTTACTGGTAATAAGGCCGGTAGCGGCCCTGATCTGGGTGGTGGGGGCCAGGCATCTGTCCCTGGGGAGGGGGACCCTGCATTCGAGGTGGAGGGGGCCCCCTGGGAGCGGGCCACATCCCAGGACTGAGTCCTCCTGGCTGGTTGAACGGGGGGCTGAGGGTGCCCTGGTCTTCGGGGAACGGCTGCATGGAGTTGGGGTTGTAGTGGTGAGGTGGGGGGGCATTAACGGGAGGTCCAGTGTGCTGTGGAGGAGGTCCTGGAGGTGGGTGGTTTATATACGGGGGCATGATGTGCCCTGGTGGTGGAGGCGGGGCTGTGGACATGGGGGGAGGAGCCTGGTTGTAAACCATGTGTGGTGTCCCAGAGCCCTGGGGGGGGTGCTGCATTGGGTGACTTATAGGAGGAGGTGGAGGGGGTGGACCAAAGTGCTGTTGAGGTGGCGCCATCATGTGGTGAGAGTGTGACACCACAGGCGGCTGGCCAGGATAGTCTCCAGGATGGTGATGCGGGGGCTGACCGGGGCACGGCCCACCGGGGTGGGGGTCCCGTGAAGAGGACGAGTCATCCTGAATGGGCACTGTGATGAGATTGCTGTGTTTACGAGTCGTTACCGTGGCGATGCGAAACGTCTCTGGTCCCAGAGATGGAGTTGGGGGAGGCCCCTCGTGGGGGGTCGGTGGAGGGGGCTGACTGTAGGGATCGTGACTGCTGTGTATTTGGTTCGGGAGGTGGACGTGGTTCTTGGGGATGTGAGGGGGGGGCACGCGGAAGCGCTCGGAGATCTCGGGCGCCGGGGGCAGATGCACAGGCTCCTGGCGGCCCGAGGAGGACTTGGTGGCTCTCATGTGACGGTGGTTCACGTGGGCTTGGAGGTCCCGCTGGGACAAGTAGGTGCGCTTGCATCCTGCGACAATGCTGCACATGTAGAGGGACCCTCGCTGGCACTGCTCGATGCGCTGAACTGGATCCGTGCAGTTATACAGACTGAGACTGAACACACAAACAACAGCTGAGTCTCTTGAAGAAGACAACTGGAACTACACATTAGTGTGACGGTGTGAAGCGACCCTTAACCAGCTGCATTACATCAAAGCTTCATGGATTATTCAATTATTTTAAAACATTTTTTCAAAAAAATCTAATTCCTCCAAATATAAATTTACAAAAATAACTACATTGTTGTTCATGTTTTACTAATCTGTAATTGCGATTCATTAATTACAGACATGTTAGTGGGTTTTTTATATCACATTAATATAAGTTTTCTGTCAGGCAGTTACCTCTGTGTCACGCACACCAGGAGGAACATTTTATCCCAATCACACCATGGTCGTTTTAAAAAATATATAAATATTAAATAAACTATTAGAGCTTCAGTCCTGCTATATTTTTACGTTTTAATTGTTATTTTAGAAAAGTAGACTGTTTAATATGCATCACGTTGTCATGGAAACACACGTCAAAAGTGATCGTCATGAAAAGTTTTTTTAAAAAAGCATAATTTTAGAGGGAAAGTTCAACTTTAAGTGCTTGTTTTTGTCCAGATGATGAAGCAAAAAGTTTATTAAAAAATATATATATATATATCTAAAGTCTAAAAAGTTCAGTTCCTCTGCATGTTTCATTTATTCCTTCTTAGATTTTATATTTCTTTTCTGCTTCATCCCAACTTTAAAAATGATCAAATTTACTCAAATAGGTTGAAGGAAACAACAGATAAAAAACTCATTTCTATTCTACTTTCTTGCTGCTGTGATAAACAGTGGAATAAGGTATATTAACATTTGAATTATGGATTTAATAAGAAATTTGCGTTCAATATTTTTTGGATTGCTCATTAAAGTGTTCCTACTGATTTTTGGTAAATTAGAACATTCAGGACTTGATGTTTTTTTTATGTTCAAGATTGAAGGAGAAAACATCAGTGGTGTCAAAGTAAAGGTTGGAAAGCTTTCATAATATTAAAAAAAACTTT
>NC_050534.1:5009097-5020639 GCF_002922805.2 Oryzias melastigma
TGCATTTTTTGGCCCCTGCGACTTATACTCCGGTGCGACTTATAGTCCGAAAAATACGGTAAATATTAAATAAACTATTAGAGCTTCAGTCCTGCTATATTTTTACGTTTTAATTGTTTTTTAGAAAAGTAGACTGTTTATTATGCATCACGTTGTCATGGAAACACGCGTCAAAAGTGATCGTCATGAAAATTTTTTTTTTTAAAAAGCATAATTTTAGAGGGAAAGTTCAACTTTAAGTGCTTGTTTTTGTCCAGATGATGAAGCAAAAAGTTCATTAAAAATATATATATATCCAAAGTCTAAAAAGCTCGGTTCCTCTGCATGTTTCATTTATTCCTTCTTAGATTTTATATTTCTTTTCTGCTTCATCCCAACTTTTAAAATGATCAAATTTACTCAAATAGGTTGAAGGAAACAACAGATAAAAAAAAACTCTCATTTCTATTCTACTTTCTTGCTGCTTTGATAAACAGTGGAATAAGGTATATTAACATTTGAATTGTGGATTTAATAAGAAATTTGCATTCAATATTTTTTGGAATGTTCATTAAAGTGTTCCTACTGATTTTTGGTAAATTAGAACATTCAGGACTTTATGTTTTTTTTTTATGTTCAAGATTGAAAGAAAAAAACCTCAGTGGTGTCAAAGTAAAGGTTGGAAAACTTTCATAATAATAAAAAAACTTTTTTGTTATATTTTGATGTTTTACTACACTAGAATGTCACAAAATTAAATAAAATACATAAAAAAGTAGCCTTTTAAATCTGTTTTTCATCCTATATTATTTTGTTTAAATTATTACTTTTAATTATTTATGTATTTAGTAAATTTCATAGACTTTTTTTATTAACTTATTGACTTTTTGTGGTGCCATGACAGATGAATATAAAATTCAATTCAATCTTAACAGCAAATATAAGGTGAAAAAAAGTGATTAAAATCGATTAATTAATTACTGGTCACGATTAATTAATCGCGCAAAAAATTAATCACATAAGAGCACTAATTATACTAATATCTTCCTACTCTTTTGTCAACTTTACTATTACATGTTTTGACGTAAAGCAGCCGCATAAAAAAACAACTCATTATTTAATGAAACCGCACATTGAAAACTGAAAGGTGTCTCACCCTGGACACATCTTCTCTCCTTTCTTCTCGTGGAGCAAAGCGCAGTCGTAGCAGAACACATGCTTGCAGGGAATCTGAAAGATTCAAGGTCGAAGGTTAAACAAGAAAACGACTGAAAGTGACACAAACTGAAATCCTGCACGTACCATCCGTCCATAAAGTTGAATGGGAAGACCGCACTTATCACAGAAATGAATTGGAACTTCATCTCTTTCGCCGATCAGATTTAACTGTTGGAAAAGCCAGGTCAAATGTTGAGTCACATACTACTCAGATACAGAAACTACAACCGAAAAATAAACAATTCTGACTGTGAAACTAACTTAAGGATTAAAAGTGTATTTTGTGAAATCCTATTTTTAGCAGCCATACCTTACAGTCCCATAGCAGAGGCTGTGGAAATCTTCTCTGACTTCCAAACACATCCCCGGCTTTAGCGCCGCAATCGAACCGATCCTCCTGCTTGAAGCTAAACTTGTCTGCGAAGACAAAAGAAGAACGCACAGATGCTGAGAGGATGACAACACCCACAGGATCAGCGTTTGAGGGCGTACCCTCGCCTGAACCACAGAAGTGTGGCAATTTAATTTAAGAAATTAGTTATTCAGATTCTTCTTAAAGAGACAGCTCAATGGTGTATGGTTACAAAGGTCAAGTCACAAGAGAGCAGCTTCCTACATGACAACACTGAAAGCAGCTCAGAAAGTTTCACCACAGAAAGCCACAAAGCAAGTGGCAGCATTCAATATCAGAAAAAGAAAACTGAAATCTGCACACTGCCTACCATCCTCTCCAGGTTCACTTTTACAGGGTCTGTTTCCGATAGGTCTCGGCAGGCGCAGCGGAGGTTTAGTCCGTAACGGCGGCTTGGAAATTAATTTGATGGGGATTCGCCTGCGAACATCCAGACCACCCAAGCTCCCAGAGCAATCGCTTCCTTGGAGATCGTTGTCTGTTGACAAGAGCATACATAAATACAGGATTTTGCTTTGAAAGTCAGAAACATCAACTTTCCACACTTTGTTTTGTGGTTCCATGAATTCCATGTGTGACTTTATTAAGAGGTGAAGATAGTGTCAAAGAATCAAGAGAAGAAACGACTTTTTTTTTTATTCTGTCACTTAAAAGTTTCATTTGAGGACAAACTCCTTGGCTAATTTCATTTTCAAACCTAATTTCCTTATAATTCCCTCAACAAACCAAAGGGTGGAAAGGATTTTTTGTGTAAAAGACAAATGCAAAACAGTTTTTAATTAAATGTCCCCTTTATCTGTTGATGGACTATAATTGGGAGGGTTAGCTATTCTGTTCCGTTTTAGAAAAACAATGTTCTTTCCATCTTTGTCGAAGTCCAATGTTAGCTTCCCATTTCTTTTAAATTACTTGAGTAATTTACTTAGATTAATTCACTCCGAAATCACTGAACAACCTGCTTGAAGAGATATGAATAAAAACAAAAGGCTGTGAAGGACGCCAATATGTCAAACATAATCACAAACTCTTTGAAAAGTTTAGCCGCCGCAACCGCACAAGCTAGCACTCGTCTGGGAGCCACAAACTCAACCATTGCTAATTTAGCGATAACTTCCGTTTAAAAACACGCCGCCTATAATAGAAGTGAAGCCCAACGAGACTTTTATGATGCAACACGTTGCTAGACAAGTCAAAGAAAACATTTCGCAGCCTGACGTGCATTTTTTTAGTCCCCTCAACCAGTGCTGAGCTAGCTTGTTTCATGCTAGCTGTAACGGTAACGAACGAGGTTAAAAAGTAAAGATTAACCGCAAAGCGCGTTTGAGTCCTCCCAAACAGCTGCTTAAAAACAAAGACGGTGACGCTGCAGTCAAGTATGTAAAACAAAAAGGAAGAAAGAAAATAGCTACGGTAGGCCAAACTTAGCATTATGCTTACCGCTTTGGTCCATGATCCATCTAGCGGGCGCAATGCATGCTGGGATACAGCGAACGAGGAAGTGAAAAGAGAAGGAAAGGAAACAAGTGGACAAGTTAGGACTTTTCTGTGTGAAACTACACCGAAACTGGTTAAGGAAAATTATATCTCCCCCTTTTATGTCCTCAGATATTTTACTTCTCAACTAATAATAACAATTGCCTCAATTATGCCTTTAAATCATTTTATCATATTCTTGTTTTCTCATTACTATGGAAGTTTTTTTTATCATATTTCAAAGTAATATGCAATTTTCAATTGACTGTTCAATTTGCAATTTGATAATGAATTTTGCAACTGACAATTCCCTATGCAATTCAGGCTTGGATTATGAAAATACATTTCACAATTTAGAATTAAATAATGATGAAATAAAGATAAACCAACAAAAATATAGCTTATCTCGCATCCAAGTGTTTATATTATGAATACTGTGGACACCCACCCTTCTTATTTAATCTATTGACAAATTGTATTGAATTTACTTTAAAAGTGTGGTTACAATGTAATTAAAAATTATTAAATTATTTAATTGGGATTTAGTCCCAATGATTTGCAAGAAAACAAATTGTTAACTTTATTGTCTTGTGTTAGAAATGACTTTTGAACAGTGTTATAGCAAAATCAATGTCAATATTGTTCCATTCTTTAAAAATAAATATTTTAATCAATATCCAATTAAAAAATCAAATGTTCAAATCATTTCAATATTTTTTTTCTTCTCTGTAGACACCAAATAAAGATTTAGAGCTGTTATTTATTACATACAATGGATTAGTTCTGAATGGTAATTAAAGTCTTGAAAGTGTCACAGATTTGTAACCAAATTGTTTAGATTGTACGTTTTTATCTGAACTTTTGATTATTTGTAGCCAAAATTGTCCTCTGGGAATGACAAATGTGTCTATGAAGTTTTTGGGAAGAACTGCCAAAAGTAGCACTTTTTTATTTCCTTTCCAACTGTATTTTTTTTTATTACACCCAAATTCCTAATAACAAGCTAAAGGAACATTAAAGAAAAAAAAAAAAAAAAAAACTTCTTAACTTTTTTTTTTTTTACTTCTATGTGCCTTTAGTGGCTCTGAAGATACTGTTAATTTCCAATTTTTACATTTCAAAAAGTTCACTTATTGGTTTGGACTTTTTAAATTCATGTTGACATCTTTTGTTTTGTTCTACTAATGCACATGTGTCAAAGTCAAGGCCTGGGGGCGAGATCCAGTTCCCGAATAATTCTATCCGGCCCTCCAGATTATTTTATTTCATTGTTATTAATGGCCCTGATGTTATCTTGCGCTTCTTTCTTACTTGAATAATTTTGACAAAATATATATTCATGGAGAGTAAAATATTAAAGGTTATTTAAGGTTTAATTTGATTTATTCTGGAATAATATTCCTGACTATTTTTATTCATATTTATGTTAAAAAAAGTTGCGTTATTAAAGTTTTAAAAATTGGCATTTTTCTAGCTTTTTGGGCTATTTTCACATTTATTAAGATCTTTTAGGCTATTTTGGAGTTTATGTAATATTTTGGCTAACTTAGGCTTTGTTCAGTTTTTAATGGCTTGAAGTTTTGCTATTTTTTTTAGCTAACCTAAGTTTATTTATTTATTATTTTTTAGGGTAACTTGGGATTTAGATAAAATGTTAGCTGGGTATCAGCTTTAGCGTTTTCCGCTTTCAATTTCAGCATCTTCAGCTATCAGCACTAGGATCTTCAGGGGCCAAATTCAGCTTACAGCATTCACACTATCACAGGTAATGCTGTATATCTAGTTCAGAATTATGTTAAAAATGTTACGGTTTTAAAGCAAAAAAAAAAGTTTTAGTGTTCAATAAATGTTTATTCTGTTCGGCCCGCGACTTAAGGTGTGTTTTGGATTCTGATTGAGTTTGACACCCCTGTATTAAGGTGTAAAAACAGTTAATAACCGTGACATAAATGTCTTAGTTTTTGTTTAAATGTTGAGCAAATGTGCCCAAATGAATGTTACCGGACTACAATCCTTCTTTACGTTCCTTTTCTCTGGCGCTGTCTGCCGCACGCGCCCCATCGCACGCGCTCCTTTCTGTTTAGAACCTCATCATCTTCGACTGCTGTTTGAAGTCGGCGCTCGTTCCCGGGAAGATCTGCTGCTCGCTCCCGCGGCCATGTCGCCATTTTGATTCTAAATTTTTGAGTTTTTCCTCTTTGCATGCTAAACTTAGCCCCGCGTTTGTGTCGCTTCGTTCGCGTGTGTAAACCCTCACCTCTATATCTAAACAATACACGGAGCCCTATTGTGTCGAGTAGTCATTTAGCACAGGGGAGCGGCTTTTAGATGGCTCTGAAAAGCGACATTTGACTAGCCAAGTTGGGCTAGCTGACAGCAGACTGAGCTCTTCTTCAAAACAAATCACTCAGTGGCTAACGGACGTTAGCCCTCTCAGCCTGCTACGAGTTAGCCTCATTTCTAATGACTTTATACTTCTTGACGGCAAAAATACACAAAAACTGAGACAGACGGAGGGAGCAACAGTCGACTTTTAGTCGAAGGTAAGTTGTGACCGCGAACGTTTGCTACGACTTGATTCCAGACCTCATGATCTCTGTAGTTGTTGAACCCAAGTTGAACTTAAGTAGAACAGCTATTTAAGTTGGCTAACTCCGTCCAGCACACGGTAACTGTCAGGAGCTAATTAGCTCGGATGCTAATCACATCAAATGAGGAACTGAAGTCGAGAGTAGCTGAACAGTTTCCAATGAGTCCAAAGAATCGTCTTTTGACGTGCATTAGCAAACCAACACGGCTCGTCAGATGGGAACTTAGCTGAGTTTGACCGCGGATTCTGTTCAGATGGTAGGACTCGCTCTGCAACTACATGTACAAGTGCATTTAGCTTAACCAAATATTGCGAATCAGGTTTTTTAAACCCATAAGTCTGTATAGTTTATTGAATTAATATACTTTGTTGTTTGGAGGACGTCGGTTCTCCAAAGACCTTCCGAATCGATTGAAGCCAATAGCGACAAAACCTTTGGTGCAAGAGTCGAGGACACACACCCGAGCTAATATTTGATTTCTAATCACTTTATGTTGTAATCCTGCAGTGGTTTGTAGCTCTCGGTGAATCATATTTAAACTTTCTTTCTGTCTTTCTTCCTTTTTTTTTCTTTTGCTGGTGGTGGCGCCTCGGATGAGTTGAAGTAAACAGAAATCTGAGCTTCCAAAGCAAACCAGTTGATGTCAGGTTATTTCATGCCAAGGGAAACTTTGGATTCTCATTGAAGAACAGCCAATCTGTCATTGTTGGATCAACCTAACCAGCTCAAACATGCAAATTTTGCATTTTTTATGAAATAGCATCAAATTCAAATAGTTTCTCGCATTATTGTCATCACGAATTCTTAGAAAGCTGTTATTTATAGACAAAATGTTTCAATTTAATTGAACTTTTAGGCAGAACACACTATAAATGTGATCAGATCCACAAATATACACATTTATTATCCTTTGGAGTTTTGTGTACATTAAACAACTTTTCCTTAACTCAACCAGCCTTCTTCGTGTCACAACATCCACATGCGCGCTCTTCATGCATCATTGTTCCTCCTTTCATCATGCATGATGTGTGCCAGTCGACTGTTTGTCGAGCTCGCCTCTCTCGTGGGTTCTATTTTGGATGTAAAGTCAAGCATTTGCTTTCCTGCTCGGCGTCCACAGGGAGTGCTCGGCGGGTTATTATTGCACTTGTGTACTCTGTAAATGTATGCCAGATGGACACGGCTGCCTCTGCTAATGCGCGTGGAGGGAAAGGTCCTCCTCGGGAACATAGGAAAGAAAAAGGAGGAAGCACTTTGATTTCCTCCTTTAGTTCAACTTCCACGATCAGCACTTGCTGGCATTTGATGCAGGGAAATTCGTTGACTTTGGCAGAGCTACCAAGCCTAATTATTTTATCAAGCTGCTTGTGTGTTAAGGTTAATCGCCATAGAAACTGAGTGGGAGAGAAAACAACAGATTACCAGAGGATGGACAATAGCTTAAAAAGGTTTCGTGTCGCCGGTCCTCGGGAACTCTGTCCTGCACGTTTAAGAACTCATCATCAAGCTCTGATGATGACAGGCATCATTTTGAAGGAATGCAGGACGCTGTTCTCAGGTTTAGAGAAAAAATTGCTCTGAGGAACATTCACCAGCAATATTACCTGTTGAAAGCCTTTAATTACTGAGATGCTACTGACACCAAACAAGAAGTTAGACGAGTCTTGATCAACAGTGTCTAAGTATAACACAGAACTGCATGTTCCAATGTGTTTTTAAATATTTCTCTTCTATATGAATGTTTTGCGTGTTGATATTTGTTAAACCTGGAGAACCAAAAACCATTTTCTTCTGGGCTTTTAAAGTAAATTTTGACATATTTTTTAAACTTTATTTTTTAAATTGTTGGGTATCAGCATTTAACAGCAATGCTAAATAAATATAAATAAATACATAAAATATAAAAAAATAAAATAAAATAAAATAAAATAAAAATTTGGCCATAGGAAGTAAAAAACATTGAAAGAAATATATATATATTTTTTTAATATTTTTATTATGTATGTGAATGTCAACGCGTTAACGCAAAAAGAATTAACCCGTTAATATTCATTAACGCAAATTAATTACTCCTCACGGAGCAGCAGTCCTTTGCTTTGTCTCGGCCGTGCAGGCTTTTACGGTGTGCGTTGAAGCACTTCGTCGGGTATTGTCTCAGTTTTATTTACAAAAGAATAAGTATTCAATCAGTTTTTAGTACTTTCATTTTTTTTCTCATTTTAGATTGATTTCTCACAAACGAGGACTGTTACATCTATGCTCACAAGTTACACTTCTGGGTTAACAATTGATAAATTTAAACATTTCCGAAAATAAAAATGAAGGAATTTTTTGTGGCCTGTTTTCCTACAAAAGATGCACATTATCATCAGAATTACCTAATTTGATTAATCACAGCGTAAAAAAAAGTGTGATTAATCTGATATTTTTTTTTTATCGATTGCACTAATTAAAAATAAATTTATAGTTTTGTATGCAATATAATTTTGTGATTCTTCACAGATAATAAGTGGTTGGGAAAAACTAACAAGAAAAATTAATCACAATTAATTTTTTACCAGGATTGCGATTTAATTAGTTAATTTTTTTAATCGATGCCCGGCCCTAATTTTTACTTTGTTAATTAATTTGTTGATTCCTTTTCCCAAAATGAGCAAATACAAAGCAAACCATCAAAATAACTTTAAAAGTCCAAAAGAAGATTAAAGGGTTAAAAGCTGGTTCCATCCATAAATGTGCAAAGACATTAAGGCTGCACGATATGAGGAAAACTTGCGATCAGTATTGCGATGATGATACGACTTCTGATACAAAAACAAACAGCAAATACATCATTTCCATTTCACTGCAGCAGATTTTTTCATTAACGTAAGATATACTGCAAATCATTTCAATAAGAGATGGGTTAGAAATTTTCAGAGAAACACATCACAGAATAATGATCTCCCTTTTTGTTATTGGCGTGAAGCCCAAAGAGGCAGTTTTTTTGTGATATTGGGGTATGTAAATAAAATTGAATTGAACTAATTATGGACAACAGTTAAAAACAACACAAGTAGTGTGCGCTTGGGCTTTTTTAAAAACATGATGGTTTCTCTGTCTATGCAGGTGTAAACATTTAAGGTAGCCATTTGTCGCGGTTTACCACGTCTTTTGCAATACCTGTATCGCTCAACAAACTGCATTCTCTAGTGCTGTAAGATATGAGAAAGAAGGCATATTTTTCCAGCAACTTGCTCTATTTTCTCTCTAGTCGTCCATTCTCTGTCTTTCTGTGTGAGAAGTTCAGTATTTCTTAACTTCTTCAGTAAATCTTCATCATTTTTAGGGTTAAAAAAATATTTCTGGACAGAGTTTTCTGCATAGTCGCGTACTCTAATCACTGAAATAAATTCAAGTTAAATGACGCGATTTGCATTCGATTGCACTCTGGTCGTAACATCTCAGTCGCGGATGACGTCACCAGCAGGTGTAGCATTCTGATGCGACTGAAGTGATTCTGCGACCATTGTGACGCGAGCGATTACGAATCGCGTGGAAGTGTAAACCAGCCTTAAGTCTGAGACTCTCGGGGAAACTCAAGATACGATGCGATTCTCTGCTCATGATACAGATAGTATCACAATATGGCAAATATTGCAATAATCAATATATTACCTTGGTATTATATGACATATCACTATTGCCGCTGTGTACAGCTATCATACGCAGTTGTTGAAACAACAGCGCCGCTAGACGTCAAACGCTGCACACCTCTCTGCTAGAATCTGGTGCATTTTACCGCAGTGTTTGGATTGGTTACTGGTGTTAGCGCCTAACAACCAAGTTTTTTTTACATCAACCATCCACGTGCGTTTGTCAATTGTCAGTGGAGGAATATGAGAGCGTGTAAGCATGTAAAGATGGAGAGCAGTAGTGCACGGTGTGTCCACTTTGTTGCCGCTCCTCTACGACCGTTAAGGCTAAAAACGTATCAGTCCGGTAAAAGTTGATGACGTGGCACGGGTACCAAACATCCTTACACTTCACCGTCTTTCTCGTGAGAAGCGCCCCCTGGTGGACTTCTATTGTATTATTTAAAAAAAAACAAATTAAGGGTAAAAAAATGTTCGTGAGTCGAAATACGGTGATAGTTCGCTCTTACCGTTAATTTGTCACACCTCTATGTGACACAAGACCTAACCTCAATAATGAACCCTTTTCAGTTTTACAGGTTATGAGTCTTTCTGCGTCTCATCTCCTGAAGAGGCCTGCATTTTAAGAAGAGACTGATGCTGATAAATGCCAGGCCTCGCCACACTCTCTCCTGTCTGCACAAATATAAATGCCTGCCTGCCCCCGGGGGAGGTCTGATTAACGATATCCACATTTCATCCACTGGTATGTGCGAGTACTTGACTTTGGTAGTCCTGTTTTTTATGTTGATGCTTGAGTGATTTTTGTCACATCCACCTCTCTCGCCTCTGTTGTTCATCGGTTCAGGGCTGTGCCCCTCGTCCCAGCAGCCACCATGTTTTGGAAGTTTGACCTACACACCACCTCCCACATCGACCAGCTGCTGGACAGAGAAGACGTGACGCTGAAAGAGCTGATGGAGGAGGATGACGTCCTGCAGGAGTGCAAGGCCCAAAACCGCCGGCTGCTGCTCTTCCTCTCCCAGGACCACTGCATGCAGGAGCTGGTCAGCCTCATCACCACAGAGCCACCCGCTGACCTGGAGGAGAGGAGCCGCTTCAAGTGAGCTCCGACGCACACACATCCTCACAGTGAGACACAACCACCACGTGATTGGATATGTTTGGTCAGTAGAAACTCAGAACCACCTGATCCAGGAAATCTGCCGAAAAGTAGGGCAGGGATAGCAGCAGCTCTCAAGGATGAGGGTTAGGCAGCTCGGGTTCAGGACCAAACAATAGAGGTTAGAGGTCGAGCTGAGTCAGCTGATGGAGCTGTTATCTGACAGAAGCACTGCGGTAGTTTACTGTTTTGTTTTGCTTGCGGGACTTATCTTTTTGAATTATGCTGAACTGTGGTAAAAACGAGTTTTTTAGGAACTTTATATGAATTCAGACAACACAGTGTAGATTATGGTGATGAATTCTGGGTAGTTTCTCTAGTCTCCTGCTTTCTAATTCCACTATTTCCTCTTCATTTATTCAGAAGAACAGATTTATGGCCTTACATTCAATTTATACAAGTGTCCTGGAACCACACAACAGAAGTGCATAAGAGTATAAAAACATAGAATTGTCAATCATCATTCTTGAGTGTACAACAATAATTTCTCTGTTATTGATTTGTCCTTTTTTAATTCTATGAGCTGTAGATACCTGATTTAAAGTTGAGAAAACGGCAAAAAAATGAAATGTTTTTCTTTGTATTCCAGTTACGTGAGGATAGATGACAGGAATAAACTACCAACATTTTCAAACACTCCCATATTTTATTGAAATTTTGCCCTGAAATGATCAGTTTGTACAAATAAATAACTGCAGTTGCAAAAAAAAAAAAAAAAAGAAATCCAGGAACCCTTTTATTAATGTGTTCTAAGACTCTTGAATCAGTAAGTAACCACACAGCAGCAGTCATTTCATTTCACAATAAAAATGAAATATTCTTCAGAAAGTTCTTTATAAATCTCCAGTAGGAATATGTTTTTTTGCCACATTTTTAAATAGATTTTTTTTAAATAAAAAGCAAATATACATTCCATTCAGTTCAGCATTCACAATAGTTGCACATTTGTTGGAACCATTGGGTTATGCTTGAACTGTTTCCAGTGCACAGATTACCGTATTTTCCGGACTATAAGTCGCGGTTTTTTTCATAGATTGAATGTCCCTGCGACTTATACTCCAGTGCGACTTAT
>NC_050534.1:5020644-5031398 GCF_002922805.2 Oryzias melastigma
GAAATATTCTTTAGAAAGTTCTTTATAAATCTCCAGTAGGAATATGTTTTTTTGCCACATTTTTAAATAGATTTTTTTTTTAAAATAAAAAGCAAATATACATTCCATTCAGTTCAGCATTCACAATAGTTGCACATTTGTTTGAACCATTGGGTTATGCTTGGACTGTTTCCAGTGCACAGATTATGCATGAATCAAGCTAAGATTTCTAAACGCCTTTTCTACCTTATCATAGTTATGAAAAAACAAACTTTGGATCCAATGAGCTTTAAAAAGCTTTTCTCTATTGTAACTTCTTCCCAGCTCAGTGCGCTTCAGGTCTGCAGACTGCATGTTTTCAAGCTTGTATTGGATGTTCAGTGCATCCCAGATTTACTGGACGTTAGGGCTGTTGATAGTTGCTAAGTCGAAAATCTGATTCACTTTACCTTTAAAATTGATTTGCTGCTGGTGACAGTTGCACATATGGTTGGTTTAGTTTATAGACTTAAAATCCAGTTGGACAGTTGTCCAGTGTTTCCTTCTTTTTGTCTTATTCTGCAGTCTTTTGTAATGTTTTTTTAATTTAATTTGGCTGCTGCTCATCCTGTCAAGCCTGCAGCTTGAAGTCTTGTCACTAGATTTCTGCAACCAGACTGTAGCTGTGTGCCGTCTATCACACAGGAGTTCACTCTCAGAAACTTGTACCAAGATTTTTTTTAGCTATTTCGAGTTAAGCTAATACTTTGCCCAATTAATCTTTGTTCAGTTTTTGTAGTTTGAAGTTTGGCTATTTTTTGAGCTACATGTTAGCTGTTTTAGCTAACCTAAGTTTTTTTATTTTTTAGGATAACTTACATTTTAGCTGGGTACCGGTCAGGTTTGACTTTGGGTCATCCAGGCCTCTTCTGGTCGGAGTTTCTTCCAGTGTATGAGCAACTTTTCTTGCTCTTTGCAAGTTCTCTGCAAAAAAAAAAAAAAAGACCCACATTTTTCCGTGTTCTGCGTCTCCTCCATCAGTGGTTGGATTTGTTTTGCTTTTTTGAAACGATTCACTATTTTGAGCCGAATGACACGGTTTAGCTAAAACTCATGGAGTTCCAGCTCTGCTTTATCCATACGGAAGAAAAGTCAGAACATCTTGGATTTACTTTGATTAAGCCATACTGTGTTTCTTCGCTATATCGCAGTTCACCTTTTGCAACCTTTTTTGCAGATTTTTTGGGGGTAATTTTCCATACAGCGCAGTGTTCTGTGTCCTGATTGGCTCTTGAACCAACTTTCCCCATACCGTATCTCCTTTGCAGAATGGGTTCATTTACATCAATCTTTGATCGCGATCTGGTCTTTGTTTTCATTCCATAATACTGGATTAATTTTTATATGAACGTTGAACCTTTGAGAGTTTAAACAAGATAGAAAAGTGTTAAAATGTTAGTCTGAGAAAAGTGGAGAAAGTGATGAATTTTACTGCCTTATGATCTATGATCCTACTTTGCAGATTTTATCTATTGTAGGTTATTTTTAGAATGCAATAAATGTGGGAAAACTGTTTTGCAATTAGTTTTTAATTCTTCTCTGCAAAAAGCCTTTTGTGTAATCTAAAATTTAGAGTTTGCAGTTTTAGGCAACCTTAGTTATTATTTAATTTAATTTATTTTTTTTTATCTCAGACTTAAAACAGCGAGTTATTGTGTTACATTCTATGGACTTAACCAGCATAAACTAGAAAATTGACTTGGATAATCTAGTGTTCTAGAGAAGTGTTCTAAAACTTTGAACTTCCTGAAGTTTTCGTTAAACTTTAGACCAGTTAGAAACTGATAGAGAATAGCTGTAAAGATGAAAGATGGCAGTTTATAATTTCATTTCGATAATTATTATTACATATATAAAAATACCAGTACAGACACTGACTCGGACAAACAAGTCAAGTTTAAACATCTTTAGAAAAATTGATTTATCTGACCAAAACGAAAGCTGGGATAAATTTAAGGAAAATCTTTATGGCTCCATAGTAATTAAGTGCTCAGGTAACAGCCAGGCATCGCTAATGAAACACAAATACACTCAGTGCATTCAGGTGTGTGTTAACACCAGAGAAAAACACAGCAGGAGTCGTCTCATAGACTACTTGTTGCTCAGAAGTCTTTGTGAACGCATCTCCAAGTCCTTAATTCAAGTGACATCCTCACGAGTTTAGGCTCAACCCTCTCCATGTAAATGCAGTTATTCCAGACTCATTCACGTCAACAACTTTTATTATTTCTTCCAAATGGTCACTAGTAACGAGGTCCCTTGTGTGTTTTTTCTTAAAGATTTCCTAACATTGCTTGCGAGCTCCTGACCTCAGATGTGTCTCTTATCAACGATAAGCTCGGCGGGGACGAGTCTCTGCTTGAAATGCTTTACCACTTCCTGGAGCAGGACCCCCCCCTCAACCCCTTACTGGCCAGTTTCTTCAGCAAAACCATCGGCAATCTGATTGCCAGGAAAACTGAACAGGTACGCTGAATAAAACGCACTAAAAAATGTGTTTCTTGTCGTTTTCTACAGCTGGAAATGTTTAACATTTGTTTTTTAAATTTTTAGCTGATTACCTTTCTAAAGAAAAAAGAAGGCTTCATCGGTCTAGTGCTCAAACACATCGATGCCTCTGCCATGATGGACCTGCTGCTTCGCCTCATCAGCTGTGTGGAGCCCGCATCACTGAGGCAGGAGGTCCTGCAGGTGAGCTGCCTCGTGTCCGACTGGAAACTAAAGCTGTGAGGAGTGAGGAAGCTGAGAGATTTAGTTTTTCCTTTTTACTCCAGTGGCTGAATGAGGAGAAGTTGGTACAGAGACTCACGGAGCTGATCCATTCTGGTAAAGATGAAGAGGTGAGGGAGTGATGAGGAGATGAAGGTTCACCTCCCGTTTTGCTCCAAGCTGAAACCCGTCGGGCGAATCGGTAAACCGTAAAGGAGTGTCGTATTTATTTTCCAGAGACAATCAAATGCCTCCCAAACACTTTGTGACATCATTCGCCTTAGTCGAGACCAGGCCAATCAGATGCAGGAGAACGTGGAGTCTGACCCACTTTTGGCTGTCATAGAAATGTAAGTTTTTAATTGTTGTTTTACAAAAACTGAACATTTAAAGAGCTTATATAAATCATGCAAAATCAACTCTTTTATCAGAAGTGTATTATTGTTTTTTTTTCAGTAAAAATTAATGGTATTATGTTACTCATGGTAACTAATTGGTGCGCACCAGATAGTAACTGAATTTTTTTTTTTTTCTAAAAATTGAAGTAAAAAAAGTATTTTTCTAAAAATGAAAGTTAATTTTTTTTCTTCTTAAAATTAAAGTTAAAAAAACATTTATATATTCTGGTTACTAACCGGTGTGCTCCAGATAGTAACTGAGAAAAACATTTTTCTAAAAAGTGAAGTAAAAAAAAACTTTTCTAAAAATAGAAGTAAAAATATTTTTCAAAAATGTAAGTAGAATTTGTTTTTAAGTTAAAGTAATATATATATATTTATTCTGGTTACTAAGTGGTGTGCACCAGATAGTAACCAGAATTTTTTTTTCTTTTTTATTTAAATGTCCTTTTGGTGCTCTGTAGTGATGAGCCCAGCTGATGTGGACACATATTTCTAATCACTTTCAGTCTTAACTTTAACCTGTGCTGTTTGTTGTTGCTCACGACTGCATGTCTCTAAGGCAGGAGACGGTAGCAGGACTTCTCAAAAACATGTTTGAGGGGGAAAGAAGCGAGACCTCCATCGTTAACGGGACTCAAGTGCTACTTACCTTATTGGAGACCAGAAGGTCTGGGTGAGTCTTACAATGCACATTAGGTTTATTTTTTTCTGGACTCTATGAAAATTGTAACATACACTAAACATCTGCTCATTTGCTCATGTGTTCCTGGCAGGTTGGAGGGGTTGATGGATCTGTATTCTCAGGGTTATGAAAGGTCTTACACTGTCAGCAGCAGTATTTTAAATGCCATCGAGTCCCATCTAAAGGACTTCCAGCAGGTCCTTCTGGATCCCCCTAAGGTAACACTTTGTTAAAACTCAGGATTTAGAAAGCTAAGTGATGCTTCTTGTTGATGCTTGTTTTGCACGCTACTGTTTTGCATTGGTTGAGGTTGGAATTAGGATTTGACATTACTTTTTAAGATGGCATTTGTACTGCACAGTGGTGCAGTCCAAGAGAGATCAATCCCTAGATGACGATACCCCAGGTTAGCGATGCCCCAAGTTAGCGACGTTTTAGGTTAGCACTTTTTTAGATTAGCCCCTGGTTAGCGACGCCCCAGGTTGACGATGTTTTTGATTAGCAGCATATTAAAATAACAACGCTTTAGGTTAGCAATGCCCCAGGTTGACGATGTTTTAGGTTTGAAATGTTTTAGATTAGCAACGCCCCAGGTTAGCTACAGCCTAGGTTAGCAAAGTTTTAGATTAGCGACGCCTCAGGTTAGCTACACCTCAGGTTAAATGTCTTAAATTTCAGTTGAATTGGTCATGTCTTTTTTTTTTTTCGTCAACGCAATGTGATTTCATGAGAAAGTCCAGTGGTTAGCACTTTCACCTCACAGTGAGAAGTTTCTGGTTCAAATCCCGGCTGGGTCCTCTCTGTGTTGTCTTCAGCTCCCTCCTACAGTCCAGAGACATGTTTCATTGGTTTTTTATTGTCTCTTTGGGTTTGTGTGTAAACCCTGGCTTTGCCCTACAGCGGCTGGCCTCAGTGATCCCATCACCTTGTAACTGACTCAAGTTGGTGTTGAAGATGACCCTTGTTCTCTCCTTCTCCAGAAAAGTGCAATATTGACGACCGTTGGCGTTCTCGAGCAGCCTCTTGGGAACGCTCGCCTTCATGTGGTTCGGCTAGTGGCTGCTTTGCTGCAGACCAGTTCACCCACCATCTGCCAGGAGCTCTGCAATCTCACCACCATGGACCTACTACTGGTTAGCTCAGCTCTTTTCATCTCCACATGCTAGAGTGTGTTCAGGTAGAATCTCTGGAGGATTGGTGAGATTCCATTGTCACTTTCTGTTCTCCATGTAGGATCTGTTCTTCAAATACTCCTGGAATAACTTTTTGCACTTCCAAGTGGAGCTGTGCGTGTCGGCCGTGCTGAACCATCCGTCTTCAGAGGAGCTGCCCGCCCCGGGCCTCCAGAACCACGATGCAAAGCCCGCTGAGGCCAGCTCAGATACGCAGGGAGAAGGAGCAGAGACGAGTTCAGCCAGCGAGCCACAGACCTCTGTTCATAACGCCCTTGTAGCACATGTGAGTGTCTGTGACAAGAAAAGAAACGTTTTTACTTGGAAAGCTTACGGATTTTATTCTTCTGCTTTGATCTTTCAGCTCTTCCAGAAGTGTCGCTTGGTTCAAAGGATCCTAGATGCTTGGGAGGAGAATGATAAAATACAGTAAGGAGGGATTCATCTGCTGCTGTCACTGAGATTATGACAAGAAACCATCAAATTATGTTTTCTGCTATAATGCATGTATGAGTTCTTCACAGTTAAAGCTGGAGATACCAAAGTATGCTTAGGAAATTCAGAGGGCTGAAATGTTTGCACAAACGTTCTGCTAACTTATTTTTAATACTAAAGTAGCTCTAGAAGTTCAAGACAACCAAATAAGCTTTAAAAGAGGTGTTTGAAAAATAGTAGGAAAGAGTGTTTAAACTCCAGCAGGCAGCATGGCTCTAGTGGTAAAAGTTAACCTGTGCGTTTCAGGGCTAACGGTGGTACCAGAAGAGGAAACATGGGTCACTTGACGAGAATTGCCAACATGGTGGTGCAGAACCTGGAGAAAGGCCCAGTCCAGGCCCAAATTGCTGACCTCATCAAAGGTATTTAAGTCCTGTAGCATAATATTTCCCATAATGCCCTGTTTTGATGGGTGTGTCAGTAACAGAGTTTTTGTTGCAGAGCTGCCGGAAGACTGCAGGGGTCGCTGGGAGAGCTTTGTGGACGAGACTCTGAGAGAAACCAACCGGAGGAACACAGTGGAACTGGTCAGACATCTTTTTCCTGGAACAGTTCAGCTCCGGGCAACACTTTTACAAAGCTGTTCAGTTTCAGAGCTTTAAGATCAGAATAGCCTCTTTCACACTGACTGATACACGGCCAGAGTTACACAGAGTAACCCCTCCCCAACCTCTACGTTGTTGAGGCAGTAACAGATGGAGTGTTAAATGAAGCTGCCAGTCCAGTTTCCGGTTTGTTCATGCTCAACTTAGGTTAGCGACGTCCCATGTTAGCGACACCATAGGTTAGGGCCTTAGGTTAACGACCTCGGTTAGTGGCACCCCAGGTTAGCAGCGTTCCAAGTTAGCAATGCCCCAGGTTAGCGACGTTTGAAGTTAGTGACGCCTCAGGTTAGCAGCGACCTAGGTTAGTGACGCCGTTGGTTAGCGACCCAGGTCAGCATCGCCCTATGTTCGTGACGCCCCAGTTTAGCGATGCCTCAGGTTAGCGAAGCCCCATGCAAGTGATGCCATAGGTTAGGGCATTAGGTTAACGACCTAGGTTAGTGGTACCCTGGGTTAGCAGCGCCCTATGATAGCAATGCCTCAGGTTAGCAACGCACCAGGTTAGCAATGGCTCAGGTTAACGACGTTCCAGGTTTGCGATGCCGCAGGGTAGCGGCACCCAAGGTTAGCAGCGCCCTATGATAGCGCCGCCTCAGGTATCAGCGCCCTATGATAGCGATGCCCCAGATTAGCAACGCCCCAGGTTAGCGACGTTCCAAGTTAGCAACGCCTCAGGTTAGCAGCCCCTTATGTTAGCGATGCCCCAGATTAGCGATGCCGCAGGTTAGCGACACCCCAGATTACCAGCCCCCCTATGATAGCGGCGCCTCAGGTTAGCAACGCCCCAGGTTAGCGACGTTCCAAGTTAGCAACGCCTCAGGTTAGCAGCCCCTTATGTTAGCGACACCCCAGATTACCAGCCCCCCTATGATAGCGGCGCCGCAGGTTAGCAACACCCCAGATTACCAGCCCCCCTATGATAGCGGCGCCTCAGGTTAGCAACGCCCCAGGTTAGCGACGTTCCAAGTTAGCAACGCCTCAGGTTAGCAGCCCCTTATGTTAGCGACACCCCAGATTACCAGCCCCCCTATGATAGCGGCGCCTCAGGTTAGCAACGCCCCAGGTTAGCGACGTTCCAAGTTAGCGACGCCTCAGGTTAACGAAGCCCCAGGTTAGCAACAACTCAAGTTAGTCACACTGTAGGTTAGCGGCGCCCCAAGTTAGCAGCACTCTATGTTAGCAATGCCCCAAATTTGTGACGCTTTCTTAATTGTGCTTTCCAAGGCTCTTTTACGTTGGGAGTGTTTAAGGTAAATGAAGTTTGGTGGAAGGAGGGTCATGGTGAGGGCTGCGCGGGCTAGACTTGGCCCCTCAATTCCAGTGGAAAGAACGTCTGCGGTTTTAGTCCTGACTTTGAGGGGAGAGTTTTAGAACTTCCTCCTCCTGTTCCTGCATGGCTGCACAGCAGAGCGGAGGAACCTGACTGACATGCAGTTTCAAAAATAAAAAAAATCAAGCTTTGGACCTGAAACTTTAGTTTTTTTTGAGGGAGAATGTAGTAAAGTTGTATTGCTTGGTTTGTGCAGCATATTTTACACAGACCGGTGTGTGATGCTGAACTTGTGTTTTGCAGGTGAGCACCCACAACATGCACTCGTCCAGCGAGGACGACGACATGGAGGGCCCCTTCCCCAACGACCTGTCCCTGCAGCAGGTACGGTTTGTCCACGTCGATCCAGCCGCCGACCCGCAGAGCTCCTCCTGAACCTCCTGTTGATCCCCGCAGACTTTCGCAGACTATCAGATCCAGCAGATGACCGCCAACTTTGTGGATCAATTTGGCTTCAACGACGAGGAGTTCAGTGAACACGATGAAAACATCAAGTCAGTTGAAGGTTTTTTAAAATCATAAAAGTCTCTTCTGGGATTACTCTGAACTGTTGGTGTTTGCCTCTTTCTCAGCGCCACATTTGATAGAATCGCTGAAATAAACTTCAATCTGGATGCTGATGATAACAGTGTAAGTGTCTGTCTGAGTTTCCTGCGTGTTTGGCGGCTGAACCCGCTTCCATCCAGGCTTTTCTCTTCTCCTCAGGCCAACGCAGCAGCTTTTGAGGCCTGCTGTAAGGAGAGGATACGCCAGTTCGACGATGCTGAAGAGGAGGAGGACATTTGGGAGGAGAAGGAGATCAACTATGCAACACAAGCTAAATCCAGAACGAGGTGGAGTCAAATGATTCTGACAAACTTCCTGTCCTCACAGCTAAAAACCGTCCAGTTTGTTTAAAGAGACGACTCTCCGTCCAGGTTCGGGGTCTCTCAGACTTCGGAGAGTAGCTCTAGAAGCAGCATGGAGAACGGCGGCCAGCAGCGGGACCACGGGTCCGAGTCGGACGACGGCGACGACTCCGAGCAGAACTCCTCGGATCCTGGCTGGACGGCAGACTTCAGGGATTCCGGAGGGACCGGCGCGTCCCCGAGCGGAGCCGGGTGGGAGGCACCTGTAGACGGCGGGGGGGACGCGGGGAAGAACGGGGAGGCCCAGGGAACGGGCTGGGCCAACTTCACGGAGTTCCAGCCTTTCGCCGGGTGAGAAACGTTTGACGTTGTAGCACATGTGAGTTCCTGGATCCGGATGGAAGAGCAGCTCTCTGAGCCAGCATGTGTCTCCTGTCTGTCCTGCAGTACAGAAGCTGATCCTGAAGACAAACAAGCCAAACAAAACCACAGCCAGACCGGTGAGTGTCACCGAACAAAGATCGGATATTTATAAAAAACTACTTTGAATGGTCACAGTGTGTGAGATACTAATAAAACGTAACCAAAGTTATCCATGTGTTGAACTGTAGGTGCCACAGCAGAAGCGAGCGCCCCGTCCGGCTCTCCGTCAGCACCAGAAGGAGGGAAAGCTCCACTCGTGGCCTCAGACAGCAGCTCCTCCGGAGGATCCGACAGCGAGGACGAAGACAAGAACGCTGCACCTCCTGCCAAGACTCCTGCAGAGATCGCCATGGAAACCACCTCCGACACCAAGACAGCTGACCTCAAAAGGTTTGTGACGGTCCAAAGCTTTAGAGCGGATTCTGAACCATCAGCTTAAGGGGGCCATGACATGATTTACTTGAGTCTTTCAGAGTGAATTATGTCCACATATGAATATGTATAGTCATATATGACTCTTTTCATACCCGGAAGTAAAACTAATCAGGCTCTGAGGCTCTGCCTGTCGCTCCTTGTGGGTGCCGCCCATTTTATGAGGTCATCTTTGAGCCGTCCTCATCACCCATGAAAAAAAACATCAAATTTAAAAAATAATATTGATGTACATATTGTGTATCCTGGGGATTTATCCCCAAAATTTGACACAGACGGAATGGTGATAGCTAATGGGTTCATTTTGAGGTGAAATTTTGTAAAAAAAAAAAAAATGCAGACAACACCAGATGAACATTTCAGGATTTTTGGAAATGATGAGAACATTACTCGGATTAGCGCTGGTTGTTAACGTTTCTGTTTTCTTTGAAGCTTCATCAATCTCCGTATTAAAAATTCAATTCGCTTTAATGCACATAATTTTCTAGGAGACACAAACACCTTTCAGTCTATGCATCTATCCATGTTCAAACTAATTCTCGCCAAACCGTTGCTCGCATTTTCCACCAGGATATAGTCTACGCTCTTTCTCCATCAGGAAATAGTCTACTCCTTATCTACACTGGGAAATAGTCTGGATCCTTTCTCTAACGGGAAGAAGTCCATTCACCAAGAAAAAGTCTGCTCCCTTTGTATACTGGGAAATTGTTTGCTCCCTTTATTCACCAGGAAATAGTCTACTCCCTTTATCCACCAGGAAATAGTCTACTCACTTTTTACACCAGAAAATAGTCTACTCCCTTTTTCCACCAGGAAATAGTCTACTCCCTTTTTCCCACCAGGAAATAGTCTACTCCCTTTTTCCCACCAGGAAATAGTCTAATCCCTTTTTCCACCAGGAAATAGTCTACTCCCTTTATCCACCAGGAAACAGTCTACTCACTCTATCCACCAGGAAACAGTCTACTCACTTTCTACACCAGGAAATAGTCTACTCCCTTTTTCCACCAGGAAATAGTCTACTCCCTTTATCCACCAGGAAACAGTCTACTCCCTTTATCCACCAGGAAACAGTCTACTCCCTTTTTCCACCAGGAAATAGTCTACTCCCTTTTCCCACCAGGAAACAGTCTACTCACTTTCTACACCAGGAAATAGTCTACTCCCTTTTCCCACCAGGAAATAGTCTACTCCCTTTATCCACCAGGAAACAGTCTACTCACTTTCTACACCAGGAAATAGTCTACTCACTTTCTACACCAGGAAATAGTCTACTCCCTTTATCCACCAGGAAACAGTCTACTCACTTTCTACACCAGGAAATAGTCTACTCCCCTTTTCCCACCAGGAAATAGTCTACTCCCTTTTTTCACCAGAAAATAGTCTACTCCCTTTTTCCACCAGGAAATAGTCGTCTCCCTTTCTCCACCAGGAAATAGTCGTCTCCCTTTCTCCACCAGGAAATAGTCCTCTCCCTTCCTACACCAGGATACAGTCCCTTTCTCCTAGGGCTGGGCGATATGGGAATTTTCATATTGCGATATCGCTTTTTTCATTTTGTGCGATAACGATATTATAAACGATATCAATCAAATAATCAAAGTAATCTTTATTGCAGAGATTTACGACTTCAGATTTT
>NC_050534.1:5032079-5142714 GCF_002922805.2 Oryzias melastigma
AAGTATTAGCGATTATATATTGGTTATTGGTTTACTGAAATAATGTTTTCTGTTGTGTCCTTTTGTCATCATTCGGGGCCTCCGTCCCTCGCCCCCCTCTCAGTCTGGGCTCCTAGAATCAGCCGCTCAATAAGAAGAAGAAGAAGCGCGGCTCTTCCGGGGTTTTCTCCCGTGTTATTTAACACAAAAGTTTATCGCAATAGACTCATTTCACTATCGAAAAAAGTAATATCGCGATAACGATAATTATCGTTTTATCGCCCAGCCCTACTTTCTCCTGCCATCGTCTCAATATCCCCCGTCTGCTTGCACCGTTCTCGGATACATTCAGGATCTATCCCAACATGTGGTACAGATTCCTCACCAGAATGTTCTATGCGTTTGAACCCTAAACTGAATGAGCGTTTCTTTGTCGTTGCTAAACCGAATCACAACACACGATCTGCACGACCGTCCCCGCTAGCTTCACAGAGAACGTTTTTGTGTTAGCTTGGGGGCGGAGCAGACTCTTCCTTGTGATGTAAGCATGTGAAAACTCGCTAGTTTTCGTGGGTATGGGAGGGGCAGGTTTTTAGAGGATTACTCAGCATGAATGGATCAAAATACACTTTGAAGCTCAAAAGTTACACTTTGAAGCTCAAAAGTACATTTTTATTTTTTTATGGTTTGGCATCTTTAAATAGAAGTTTGGTTTAACTGTTGCTAAACAGATCCACATGAAGGTCAGAGGTGACGAGGCTCATTTGTGCGTCGTTGTTGTGTGTCTGCAGTGAGGAGAACCCGATCCCTCTGGAGAAACTCTCCCTGTCGGATCCTCCCGCGTGTTCGGAGCGGCCCGCCGATGACCCGCCTGCAAACGCACACGCCGACAGGAAGTAAGTGCTTCTGGTTTTCCGCACTTCTGAGCATGCTCGGTTCAGATTGTCGGGCTCAGTCCGACAATCTGAACTGAGCATGCTCAGTAGTGCGAAGAGCTCAGTTCTCAGCTCGGATTTGAGTCTCACTCTGGAATCATCTCAACCAATCGTCCAAATCTGGAGATTTTATTTTGAAGGTCTGGCTGAGGTTGTGGTTCTCCCTTCTGTGGTTCTACAGAGAGGAAGCGGCGCCGGCGCAGGAAGTGTCTGTCAACGGGCCGGTTTGAGCGTAAGGCGCTCTCTGCTTCTACGGCGTTTTCACTCTGCCACGCTATCGGACATGGACACTGCCAACCAACGACAAGGCGGAACCGTCAAACCCAGAACGCCGGAGCCGAGCGGCGAGGAATCATGTCCAAGCCTTTTTTTCTGATGTTGCACATAATTCTGTGCTCTTTTAATGTAGCAGCGTTCTTTAAAAAAAAACAAAAAAACACAGAATCCGGGGGAACGCCGGCCTGCTTATTTTTTTAAAGTCCTCAAAGATTTCTCCGGTCTCCCCGTGGGTTGGATTTTACCCGGTCGCCCCCGAAAGGAAAGCACAGGCTGACTTTTAATGATGCCTCAACAATAAATACTTGTTTTTTTGAAAATATTCTTTTTTTTCCTCTTCAAGCTTAATAAAAGCACTTATGCAGCCATTTACTGTACATTCAAGCACAGCGTTGTTCTCATGTGTGCTGGCTGGTCTTCATGCAGGTCCGTTCCCGTCTCGCCATCAGAAGAGGAGGAGGAGGAGGAAGGCAGCTCCACCAACTGCTCCAATAGTATTATTGTCTGCTCGCGTGCAATAATGTCAGCCCTTTATTTAAAGTCACATTTTTTTTTCTTTCTTAATCATCCAAAACGTTTGTGAAGATTTGATTTTCCCTTTCTGTGCATCTTGAAGCGGTTTTCTGTCGACCTAGCTAGTGAGCAAAGACCTTCTGATTGTAATGATCTTTGAGTTCTTCATGCTGTCTCCCTGAAATCAACCAAACCTTATCTACCTATACACAAATATTATCTACACTTAAAAAAAGGTAATTTAAAAAGCAATTCCCCATTCCTGTCGTCTGTTCTTTTTTTTCTTTTTCTTGGAGATCCCTGCTGCTGTAGTCGGGCAGCGTTCTGGTTCTGTTCCGACATCCTTCAAATCGTGGAGCTCTGTAGAACCATTTCTGCTGCCACATTCAGATGGTAGGGTCAGAAGAACACAAAAGAATGGGTTCATCCCACCTTGTAGCAACAGTTCAGGTTGGTGGTGGTAGTATAGTGATATGGGGGATACACTTGGGGCTCTATAGTACCAGTTGACCATCCCCAAGTCTACCCGAGTATTGTTGTTGACCATGTCCATCCCTGTATGACCACAGTGAACCATCTTCAGGATGTGGTGAAACAGGAGATCGGTGTCATGGATGTTCAGCTCACAACTCTGGAGCAATTGTGTGATACCGTCACGTCATTGTGGACCAAACTCTGAATCCAGAATCTTGTTATGCCACCAAGGATTAAGACAGTTTTAAAGGCCAAAGGGGGTCCAACTCGGCACTGACGAGGTGTACCTAATAAAGTGCTCGGTGAGTGTAGTTAAGAGAGAACATTATTTAGCATTTTTTAAATGATTTTTTTGTGTGTGTGGACCAAATAAACATCCGGCCCTCCAGACGGTTTCCAGACCAGGGGTGTCAAACACGGGCCAAAACACACCTTAGGTTGTGGGCCGAACAGGATAAACGTTTATTGAACACTAAAACTATTGTTTTTTTTAAAGTTTAACATGATTATGAACTAAATATATAGCATTACCTGCAATAATGCTAATATGCTAATGCTGATAGCTGAAGGTAATAGCTAAAATATTAGCTTAAAAAGCTAAAAAAACAAACAAACCCTGGGTTAGCTAAAACAGCTAGCATGTAGATAAAAAAACTAAACTTCAAAATATTGTACTAAAAACCAAAAAAGCCAAAATTAGCCGAAACAGCTAGCATGTAGCTGAAATAAATAAAAGGCTCAATTAGCAAAATTGGCTAAAATAGTGGCAAATTGTAAATTGGCCAAAACAGCTAGCATGTAGCTGAAATATGAGCTAATCTCTAAAATAGCCTAAAAAATCTTGGTAAATGTCAAAATAGTCCAAAAAGCTAGCAGAATGACAATTTTAAAAACTTTAAAACCTTAACTTTTTAATATAATTACAAATAATAAAAAGGTAGAAATATTATTCCGGAATAAATCAACTTAAACTTTAAATAACTTTCAATATTTTACTCTCCATAAAAATATATTTGGTCAAAATTATACAAGTTAGAAATTACAGCAAAATAACACCGGACCATTAATAACAATAAAATAAAATGATCTGGAGGGCTTTGACTTTTAAAACGTGTTCTAGCCCATTTCTTTTGGAAGTTATTTTTATTTAAAGAAATGGCTGCAATGTGCAATTCCACCACTAGGGGGAGTAAAGGAAAAGAAATCCCAGCATTACTAGAAATCAAGAGATAAACAGCATTTCTTTGGAAGCACGTGATTGGTTCACTGCCTCACTGCTGTGAAGTTGCTTATAAAAATGACCAGGTGTGACATCACAATGACCAAAAAAGATAATAATAATAGTTCTAATAATAATAAGTGATTAGGCTACTAGGTTGTTTGAGGAATGTTTCCATCTGAAAAAAAAAACAAATCTACAGATGACAAGTTGGCTTTATGCTATTATGTTACTGGTCCGGCCCGCTTGAGATCAACAAAAACGATTTGGACTCCCCCGCTAAAGGATGGTCTGAGAGGACCAAAGCTGTAGAAACAGAACCTCACCAGAGAACGTTTGAACCCACAGTTTTTATTTGGAGTCTAGAAACTATACTGACATGATTGACAGCCCGGCTCAGAGGGAACGTTCTAAATAAAAACCAAATAAATAAAGAGGGTTTTGTTGTTAGCTGTAGCTGCTGTACACTGGGGGGGTAGGAAAGGAAAGTGAAGCGGCGAGGAGCGGCAGCGACGTTCCCACCGCTGAGCTCGACACTCTCCGTTCAACCGGCGGATGGACAGAAACGCGGCAGGAGGAGCGTTGACCTCAGCGGCGGGAAACCACACTGGAACCACTTCACTGACTGCTGGGGAATCAGGAGTGCTGTATCAAAACCAGGGTTTTCCCAAAAAAACCAAAAGAGCATTAGTCACATTAATACACAAATGAACAATTGGCACATTGGATTCCTAATTAAAAAATAAAGTGGTGTGAAAAACCTTTACTGAAAAGACCAGTTAAATAAATTACTACTAGAAACGTTACATACAAATTTGGAGTAGTATATACAAGAGAGTTATTCAACAAATCTACAGGTTCACCTTCACAGACAGCAGTGCGGGGGTTTGTACAGGGAGGGGTCTGTGGTGAGGGGGGGGCTGTGACCTGCCCTCCGTTTATGAAGACGACGACATCCCATAATACTGTGCGACACCTCGCTCCTCTCCATTGTCCTGCTCCCCCCTCAGATTCCCTTACAGGAGGAGTTCCTCTTAGTGATGGGGGGGTCATCTGCTCTGTAAACACTTCCTGCCTCCATCAGTTGATGCTTTTCACAGTTCATCACACTTCTGATTGTAGAAAAAAAGCTGGGGGGTGGAGGGTGGGTGGGGGCGATAAAGAAAATCCTTCATGAACCACTGAGGACCCCCCCCCCTCCTCTGAAGACACTGAGTGGCTACATGAGGCAGTGAGGCCGCTTTGGTCCGCCGGGCATCAGGCTCCTCCCATCAGAACAGGTGGGGGGGTTGCAGGTGGGGGCTCTGGAGGGAGTCGGTTTTGTGCATTCAGACTCATAGTGGTCAGACTGGTTGGGGATTTTTTTTTTTTCTTTTGTAGTTTTATAAGAAAATTTTCTGAAATGTTCTCAAAGAGCCCCGCCCCCCTCTAGGCGTCGGACAGGCAGCTCTGGATGCTGTCCATCCACTGCTGGGCGCTGGCGGCGTCCATCGCGCAGAAGCAGTAGACTCGTTTGGTGGTTTTGAGCTGCACAAGACAAAAAAAAATAATTAAAAAAGTGGGAGGAGTCAGAATCCATCAAACCCACTGAAGCTGCAGAGCCCGGACTCACGTCAAAGTAGGCTTTCTCCGTGATTTTGGGCGACGTCACCATAGGCGACCCCGATGTGACGGCCTCCACCTCCGCCAGGTCGATGAACCCCCGACACTCCTTGGCCTTCTGGTTGTCGTAGTATCGCAGCTGTGGGAGCAGAAGGAGGCGGAGTCAGCCCCCTCCCTGAAGAGCAGTGGTTGCTCGGTGACAAACTTCTTACCTGATGTTTGGTTTTATCCAGAACAAACCAGCGCGGTCTCCACGGTTTCAAAATGGCGCCTCTCTTGAACAAAACCCCTTCAAAGCTCCTGTGGAGACAGAAGACGATTCTTTTTGATTCAGTTTTGAGCCCACACATTTAGACACGTTTGTTTAGAAATACATTTATAATCTAAGTTTTAAAAATATTCATGCAGCTGAAATATTAGATAAACTCTAAAATGGACTAAAAACCCCCTAAATTAGCCAGAACAGCTAACAGCTCCAGCCTCACCGGTTCTCGCTCTCGGTGCTCTGGAACTGGCTGTAGAGTGTGCTGGTGCTGGTACGGCCCGGCACCGGGGTGGAGGTGGCGCCGGCCTCGCTGTCCAAGCCCAGGTTGAGGGAGGACCCGACGGCGCTCTCCTGCAGGCAGACTCCCTGAGAGCGGCGTTGGTGGCTCAGGTTGGACGCCATCAGCAGCGAGCTGGAGAAGGACGGCTGTGGAGGAGAGTTCAGAGTCGGCGTGGTTTCAGCTGAAGGCTCCATGGGCTCAAATCAGGATCGGAATGAAGTGAACGAAAAACTGATAGAAAACTTGAAAAATAGATATTGTGACTGGAAAAAAAATTGAAAAATTGAAAACAAAACATTGTAAATTTGAAAAAAAAGGAAAACTTTAAACATTTTTTTTTAATTTGAAAGAAAAAATGAAAATTCGAAAAAAAATTTAAATAAAAAAAATACTTAAAAACTTGAATTAAAAAACTATGAATGTAAAAATTACCAATTGAAAAAAATTTATCCATTAGTAACAGCTAATGTTTTAAATAAAAAAAAAAAATCTAAATTTTTTTGGGAATCTTCACTTTCAGTCCCGTTTTCACTTTCAATTCAGATTTTTGAGCTTTCAGTGCTGAGCTGAGCCTAATTTTACATGGGGGCGTAAAAAATGAAAATTCAAAACAGCAGCAGTAACTAATGTATCATTTGTTTTCAATCAGTAATTTTTACATTTATAGATTTTTTATTTCAAGTTTTCAGTATTTTTTCTTATTTCAAATTTTTCAAATTTATTTCCAGTTTTCAATAATTTTTTCCACATTTAAAAAAAATGTTTTGTTCAAATTTTCAGTTTTTTATTTTCAATATTTCAAGTTTTTTTCAAATTGACAATATCTTGTTTTGAAATTTTCAAATTTCTGCAGTTTTCAAATTTTCAAATTTTTGCAGTTTTCAAATTTTAAATTTTTGTCAGTTTTCAAATTTTTAATTTTTTTCAGTTTTCACATTTTAAATTTTTTCAGTTTTCAAATTTTCAATTTTTGTCAGTTTTCAAATTTTCAATTTTTGTCAGTTTTCAAATTTTGTATTTTTTTCAGTTTTCAAATTTTCTATTTTTTTCAGTCACAATGTCTAGTTTTCAAGTTTTCAATCTGTGTTTTCGTTCACTTCAAGCTGATCCTCGTTTGACCCCATAAGGCTTCTACATCAGGGGTGTCCAAATCGAGGCCTCGAGGGCCGCTGTCCAACATGTTTTCCAACCAAACACACCTGATCCAGGTAATCAGCAGCACTGATAAGGCATGAGGCCTGCCCTCGAGGCCCTGATTAGGACACCTCTCTCACCTTGTTCTCCAGTTTGGTCTCCGTCCTCTGCGCCGTCTTGATTTTGTCCCAGGTCTCCTTCCACCTCTCGGCCGCCACTCCCAGATCAGCCTCCAGCTCCTGCATGTCCTGCAGCAGCTTGCTGATGGCGTCCGGCATCACCTTGCTCAGGTTGTCGTAGCACGGCCACACGATGCGCCGCTGGGTCACGGGACCGCTGGTGTCCGGTTTGTCCGCCACGTCCTCGCGGACCTGCCGGCCCCGCAGCTCACAGTCGTATGACGGCGCTTCGGACAGCGTCTCGTCCGTGTAGAAATCCCACAGCTTCAGGTTGGAGACGAAGGTGTACGGCCTCAACACCTGGAACGCACAAACACCTGTCACTCCCGGAAGCGTCCGGCGGGCGGGAGGGTCGGAGAAGCGCCCACCTCCTCGTCCTCAGGGCTGAACATGTAGTTGTAGAACATGGGGCCCCTCTTGTGCAGCCGGTCGATGTAGTCCCAGACGGACTTGCACACCTGAGGGCCTTTCCTCTCGCCCTTCTCCTCAAACAGCACTCCTGCAGGGACAGACAGATGAGCGCCACCATGACACGGCGCCGCGCCGCCGCCTGCCCCTCCCCCCCTTACCCAGCTCGATGCGCTCGTAGTCCGAGTCCAGCAGGAAGGTGCGGAAGCGGTTGGAGACGTAGTGATAAGCCAGGAACTTCAGGTAGTACTGACTGAACTCAAACTCCATGGGGAACTGGAGGTGGATCTGAGGAGGAGGGGGAGGAGTCAGGCTTTTTGCTGAGCAAGAAATGAGTTTGAAACTAGACCAGGAAAGTTCTTTTCTGAGGAGTTTTCTCCATGGAGAAGGACAGACACAAACTTGGATAGAGACACAAACTGCGGTTTCTCGCTTAAATTTTTTTTACATTCTGTGATTGAGATTTTATTAAATTAAAGAGATAATATGGCTTTTCTTTGTAGTTTTTGGACAAAAGCGATCTTTTATTTTAATAAATAAGGCGGAGAACAAACTATGAGAAATCCAACGAGGAAAACGACTATTCTTCTATTTTGGGATGGAGACCGACATGAATTTTCTACAATAACAAGCACCGGCGTCGTCTAAAAAAGTCCCGCCCACTGATGTCACAGGAGGCGAGGAGTTTAGAATGGACAGACACGCCCCCACCTGTGCAGATTCCAGCTGGATCAAACTTCTCCCAAAGAAATAGTTTATTATTTTTCACAAACAAAATAAAGAAAAATGAAAAAGCAGAAAAAAACGGAATTCCAGGAAAAATGTCAAACAGACAGCAGAGAGAAATTCTTATTTTGTGAGTTTAGCCTGGATTTTTTTTTTTTGCATTTTCATTAAAAAACATGTTGATTAGTTTGTTAGTGAATTTTATTCTTGTTTTTATTGAATTACAACTAAAACTTTGATTCTTTGTTGTAAAAACAAACATTTTGGGGTTTCCACAGCAAAATGAATCCCATTTTTCCAGATAGAATTTTCTTTTTTGCCATAATTTTATGTCTAGTGTGTAAATTGAAAATGGAAAAATGACTAAAAATTGGAAAAATTTGCTGATTACAATTTTACCAAATAAGCATAATAAAGAAAATTCAAATATAGACAAAAATAGTTTTAGACCCTTGGAATCAAAGAGTTAAAAATAAATGTTGTAAATGTACAATTTTGTGTGTGATTTCATATTGTGATTATTTGTAGATAATACGTGACTTGAAAATACTCTAACTAAAGAAAAAGAGAAAAAAAAAGGCGATTAATTACGATACATTTTTTTCCAGTTTTGCAATGAATTAGTTAATTTTTTTAAAAGCTAACACCGTTTCTGTTGGAGTCCCGAGGTCTTCAGGATTTCCGGACCACGCAGCTCAGACCCACCTGATGCACGCAGTCCAGGAACTGCAGGAACACCGGCGTGAAGCCGCTGCTCTGGCTGGCCAGCGTTTGCGCCCCCCGGTGGCTGAACCTGTGTCCGAACGACAGCCACTCCTTCTCCACCAGCAGCCGGAACCCGTCGAAGGTCCTGTAGTACGGATCCGACAGCAGCTGGACCAGGGACACCACCTGCGTGGTGACGTCCCAGCCGTCCTCCAGGCTGACCATGGCGGACGAGCCCGTGTCCAGAAGCTCCACCACCAGGACGGACACCTGCAGCACCCTGTGCAGCTGTGCAAACACGAGGAGGTCAGAGTGGAACGACGGCAGGAAGCTCGGAGAAGGAAGCGGCATCATCCCACCAGAGACATCCACTCCGACTCCTCCACGCAGCGCAGGAAGCTGTCCGTCGGCACCGAGCTGGGCATGCACGCCTTCGTCAGCTTCTTGAAGCTGTTCTTCACCTGCCGCACGTCGCACACCTCGATGGGGACCACCTCCCACTGCTGGAACGAGTCCTGCTTCCCCCCCTGGAGACAGAGGGGCGCAGAGTTCAGGATAAAAGAGATATCGGTCCACCCGCCTCCGTCTGCGGAACGCTCGCCCACCTTCAGCTGAGATTTATCCCCGATGATGTAGAGGAACGCCTTCTGCTGCCGATAGAAGAGCGACTCGCTCAGCCCGCCGTTGGACTGCGGAGACTCGAATCCGGCCAGACGCGTCCCTACGTCGGGGTTGTAGGCACTCAGACGTGTAGCTCCTGATCCGCTCGCCCGGATACTGCCCCATTTACCTGCCATGTGGGCGCACACAAACACAGCAGCTGAACTCCCTCTGATGCAGCTGCTAACCCTTAACACCACGCTTTGATTTACTGTGTTTTTTAATGGTTAACACGATCGAGGTCATTCCAGTAGATTGTGAAGGAGAAAAGCCGCTTTTCTCCTTCACAATCTACTGGAATGACCTCGATCGTGTTAACGGTTGACAAGTTAAGTAAAATATTGAAAGTTATTTAAGGTTTAAGCTGATTTATTTTGGAATAATATTCCTTTTTATAATTCATAATTATGTTAAGAAGTTGTGTTTTCAACGTTTTAAAAATTGGTATTCTACCATCTTTTTGGACTATTTTGGCATTTACTAAGTTTTTTTAGGCTGTTTTGGAGTTTAGCTAATATTTCAGCTACATGCTAGCTGTTTAAGCTAATTTAGGTTTTTTTTTTAAGCTTTTTTTGGATATTTTGAAGTTTAGCTAATATGACAGCTACATGCTAGATGTTTGGGCTAATTTAAGCTTTTTTTTTAGTCTTTAGGCCATTTTAGCATTAGGCTAATATTCACATGCTAGCTGTTTTGGCTAATTTAGGCTTTTTCCGTTTTTTTCAGCTACATGATAGCTGTTTTGGCTAACCTAGTCTTTATTTATTATTTTTTTTAGGCTAATTTGGCATTTAGCTAATATTTTCGCTGGCTATCAGCTTCAGCATTTTCATCTATCAATTTCAGCATCTTGAAATATCAGCACTAGCATCTTCAGTGGCCAAATTCAGCTTACAGCATTCACACTAGCATTATCACAGGTAATGTCAGTACCGGTATCTGGATCATAATTATGTTAAAAAAATTATGATTTTTAAGTTTTAAAAATCTAGTTTTAGAGTGTTCAATAAATGTTTATCCTGTTTGGCCCGCGATCTAAGATGTGTTTTAAATTTTGGCTCTTTGTGTGATTGAGTTTGATACCCCTGGTCTGAAGTAAAAACATATATAGTCACTGAAACTCAAAAATGTCTCACATGATGTAACTCCTGATCAGAAGTGAGCGGGTTCGACTCCGCCTTGCCCGCCCATGTGTCGAAGTGTCCTTGGGCAAGACACTGAACCCCGAATTGCCTCTGGTGGGAGGTTGGCGCCAGTGTTCGGCAGCGGAGCCACCACCAGTGTGTGAATGTGTGTGTGAATGGGTGAATGGGTCTGTGACTGTGAAGCGCTTTGGGCCCTCGAAGGAGGGTAGAAAGCGCTATACAAGTATACGCCATTTACCATTTACCATTTATACAAATTATTTTTTTAAAAATACACAGGGGCTCCATAAAAATAAAAATAAAAACTGGTTGGTGCGCACCAGTTACTATCCAGATTTCTTTTTTACTTTAATTTCTAGGAAAATAAAATGTTCTTGTTGATGTGCATCAGTTACTAACCAGATTTTTTTCACCAACTGGTACGTACCAGTTAGTAACTAGGATTTTTTTTCTTCAATATTTGGAAAAATATTTTTTTTTACTTTGATCTTTTTTTTTTCTTTAATGTGCCTCTAGGGGCTCTGTACCTTGGGGAGTAATAAAAACACCCCAGCAGGCAGTTAAAGGGTTAATAGGTCAATAATCAATCTATAAAGTCGATCTAACACATAATGCTAAAGTCTGCTAGCTTGATGCTAAAGTATAATGGGATTTCCAATAGGACGGCTAATGCTAACGCTTGGTTGACCTAAACCCGGGGTCTGGAAACTGAGGCTCCAGAGCCACATGCGACTCCTTTATCCCTACATTGTTTCTCTTTGGCTTTGAAGAAAACTTCAAACTTAACCAATTAATTAACTAATTAAAGTATGTTTAGATTGTTTATGTCAGATAGGTCTAACTGATAAAAATGATACTAAAAGGTTTAATCTACTTTCAAATTAGTTAATCATCAGAGTGACATTATTTTACTTTATTTACATGTATAGATAGAAAAATGCATTCTACACTTAAAAACACTTACTTAAAAAAGTGTAATAATAATAGTTAATCTCATATTTTTGCATTTTTAAATAAAGTAAATCTGCTGATTAAACACAGGAAGTGTTTTATTTTGAAAGGAACTTGAATGTGTTATGGTCAATATAAAAATAATTTAAATTTGATATATACAGAAACATTCAATTTTAGAGAACATTTTAACGCTATATTTTATAAATGAATGGCTTAATGAGCACAAAAATATAAAGAAAATGTTTTTTTCTAACTTTGAGTTGAAACTTTACGGCTCTTCCATTAGAACCAGAACCAAATGGCTCTTTTAGCATTAAAGCTTTCAGACCCCTGATATAAACATACAATGCTGACTAAATTAAAATCTTTATAAACTCACAGTGAGGAATCTTTGATCTGCTTACAGAGAAGCAGCTGGGATAGGCTCCAGCAACCCTAAAAGGGACTCTAAAGATGGGTGATGTGTAGCTTTCATTTCCATGTTCACAAATACTTTGCTTTTACACTGTGTGATAAAAACAGAATTTTGATTGAAGACATTTCTTTTTGGGTGGGTGGGGGGGTCACTTTTTGCTAAAATAACATTTTGTTTTCAGTTTATTTTGTTACCAAATTCTCTGAAGTTGATTTAACTGTTCGTTAGTGATGTTAGTTTAAACTTCTGATGCTAAAGACGTTCAGTTTTTCTAGAACAGTAAGTCACACTGGAGGTCTTAATCACAAGAAGAAGGAAAGGAAACGTCAAACAAAACAACAAATATAATTATTTTGAATTATTGTGCTGCAGTTTGATTAGTTTATTTTTAAAGTTTGGTAAAAATCATTAACCGCAGACACATTTTAACAGTGAGAGGAACAGGACTTCCTGCCGATCATATGAAGACAGACTGTAACAGAAGCGGATCATCAGGGCTTTGCTGGAAGGACGAGAACTGGAGCTGGAACGCCACCAGTCCTCCCAGAGAAACAGCTCGCCATGTAGACGTCTGCAGTACTGACGGAGAAACAATCACAGAAAAACCACGCCGCTCACTGGGAGCTGCAGCATGCACACGACGACACAAGCAGCGTTAGCACACGAACATCTACAGAGACCTGATTGGTTACAGACGAGCGAAGGAAGGGCTGAGGGGCGGGGCCTACTGTACCTCTGGGAGGGTTCCTGGTCTTGTTAGACCCTTTGGGCTGAGAGGGGACTTTGGCCCATTGACCATGAGCTGAGGTCAAATGACAGAGATGCCAGTTAACCAACAAAAGAGGACCGTCTCCTCCATGACTCCCAAACCTCCTCCTTCTCCGTCCCAGCACCAAACAGAACCACAACTGCCCAAACCGCACAATCTCACCTCCTCTGCTGAACGTCCCGGGAGCCTCCTCCTTCACGCCCATCACCTGCTTCATGAGCATCCCGATTTTAGGCTGCCGGAGTTTATCTGCAGAGTCTGACAGCAGGAGAGAAGACGCAGAGATGAGCGGGTTTGATTCAGGGAACCAGCGTTTCCGTGTGCGTCCTCACCAGAGGTGCTCATGTGAGTGGAGGAGAAGCCGCTCAGCGTGTTCCTGCCGCTGCTCTCGCTGTAGGACGGCATGCTGCTGATGATGGCCTGAAGGTACTTCTCCTGCTCCAGGCTGGTGGAGTCAGCCTGACTAGGAACTGACAAAGATAAAACACACAAACCTGTTACAGAACTTTACTTCACCCAACTCTACAACATTCTCGGAAAAAAATGGGAGGGGCAACGTAAAGTGAGCACCTGCCAATCAAAAAAACACCATGAAATAAGCAAATTCTAGTCACATTCTGATCATCTTTTGATCTATTAATGCTGTTTTAGGCCAAATCTGTGTCGTTTTCAAAATCTTGAAAATTTGGGGGAAAAAATAGTGAAAACGTGATTTTAAAAAAATTATATAAATGTACTTTTTTTTCAAATTTTCAGTTTTTTTTTCCAAAATCTTTTTTTTTTTTCAAATTTTCAGTTTTTGAAATTGAAAAAATGTTTTGAAAATTCTAAAAAAAAAAAAAAACCTGAAAATGTAAAAAAAAATAGTTTTTTGACAACCAAAAAAAACCCTGAAAACTAAAAAATAAATCTTGAAAATTTGGGAAAAAAAGCAAAAATGTGATATTAAAAAAATATATAACTGTACTATTTTTTCAAATTTTCAGGTTTTTTTCCTAAATCTTTTTTTTCTTTTTCAAATTTTCAGATTTTGACATTAAAAAGTGTTTTGAAAATTCTAAAAAAAAAAAAAGTTTTTTGACAACTAAAAAAACTGAAAACTTGAAATAAATCTTGAAAATTTGGGAAAAAAACAAAAATTAAAAAAAGACCAAACTAAAAGATATTTTTTAAAAAAAACTATAAATGTACATTTTTTTTTCCCCAAATTTTCATTTTTTTCACATTTTCAAAACATCTTTTTCAAATTTTCTGGTTTTTTTTTCTAAATGTACAATTTCTTTTTTGTTTCAAATTTATGAAAAAAATCTGTTATAATGTCTATTTTTCAAGTTTTCAATCCGTTTTTCCGTTCACTGTTAGCTTCACCTGAATTGACCCCATAGTTTTAGAGGCAGAACTGAAAGAAAGATTTGGACCCAAAGATGTGACTGAGTCGTGTCTCTCTTGTTGGAGGCAGACGTTGCCGTTTCCTTACCTGAAGTGGTCGTGTTGGGTGACTTGAAGAACCCGACCACTCCTTTAGCGTGGAGACCCGCCGAGCGCAGCAGGACGGCCTTGGTTCGAGGGTTCCTCCAGCACACCACGGGGAAGCGGTTCTGTCGATAGCAGCGAGAGATCCTCTGGATGGTGGAGTCCGGGATGGTCTGAGGGACGATCAGCAGGCCGGGGTAGCTGCAGCAGCAGGCACACTTAGCAGTTAGCAGAGGTTCCTCGTCGTCTGTGGATCGATGTGGGCTCCTCACCTCCTGCAGATGCTGTACATGCGGTTGACGGTGGATATCCGGAAAGGCTCGCTCTTCGAACGCGTTAGGCTGTTACTGAGCGTGCCCAGACCCAAGCGCTGGTAATCTCTGCAGCAGGCCCGCTCCACCACGTTGCTCATGGTCTGTCTGTCTGAGGAGCGGATGGTGGAGGACAGGGTGAGCGCGCTGTGGTCCACCTCCTCTGACACTGTGGAGACACGTGCATCACTTTGTTAACCATCGTCTTCACCACAGCCAACAAGAAAAAAACTTAATTATGATTTTATATCTCAAACTTCAGAAGTGAAAAGTGTGTTTTTTATTATTTAGGGGTTCATGTTTTTATATTACATAAGAAAAAATCTAATTTCAAGCATTCTAATAAAAAATAAACTCTGAAGTTCCAAACTGACTGAAGTCTAAAGTCAGGTAAAAGATAAAATAACTGTATGAATCAGCAGCTGCTATCAGAGAGGGAGAGTCTGCAGGTATCGAAGTGTTTTCATAGCAATACCAGAAATCTCGTCTTCATCCAGTTCAGACTGCAAGCTGCTGCGGTTCTCCCATGTGGGCGGAGAGTACTTCTTCCTGGACACGTTCTGCCGCACAATCGTCCTCTTAGCGGTCTTCACCAGGTGTCTGGAGAGCGTTCTGAAGAGAGCAAAGGAGACGTTTTTACCCAAACCGTCCATCACAGACACTTCCTGTCCTTCAGAATTCTGTTTTTGTTTCAGAAGTTTAACCACAAGCTTCCAGTGTGTAAATGTTTGTGTGTCGGTGTGTGTCTGTCTGTGTGAATACACATCTGTGGACAATTATGTTTGTGCACACACGTGTATATGTGCGTGTTTCGGTAAGTAGGGTGTGTTTGTCTGTGTGATTTTCGTATGTGTGTTAGTGAGAGATGTGTGTGAGAGAGATTTGTGTGTTTTGTAAGAGAAATTTGTGCGTGTGTGAGATGTCTGTGTGTGTAAGAGAGATTTGTGTTAAAGAGATTTGTGTGTATGTGAGGGAGATTTGTCTGTGTGTGTAAGAGAGATTTGTGTGTATGTAAGAGAGATTTGTGTTTGTAAGAGAGATTTGTGTATGTAAGAGAGATTTGTCTGTGCATGTAAGAGAGATTTGTGCATGTCAGAGAGATTTGTGCATGTCAGAGAGATTTGTGCATGTCAGAGAGATTTGTGCATGTCAGAGAGATTTGTGTGTGTATGTAAGAGAGATTTGTGTGTGTGTGTGTAAGAGAGATTGGGGTGTGTGTGTGTGGGGGTGTGTGTGTGTGTGTGTAAGAGATTTGTGTGTGTAAGAGAGATGTGTGTGTATGAAATAGAGATTTGTGTGTATGTAAGAGAGATTTGTGTGTGTAAGAGAGATTTGGGTGGGTGTGTGTGTGTGTGTGTATGAAAGAGAGATGTGTGTGTATGAAATAGAGATTTGTGTGTATGTAAGAGAGATTTGTGTGTATGTAAGAGAGATGTGTGTGTATGAAAGAGATTTGTGTGTGTAAGAGAGATTTGGGTGTGTAAGAGAGATTTGGGTGTGTAAGAGAGATTTGTGTATGTAAGAGAGATTTGTGTGTGTAAGAGAGATTTGGGTGGGGGTGTGTGTGTGTATGAAAGAGAGATTTGTGTGTATGTAAGAGAGATTTGTGTGTATGAAAGAGAGATTTGTGTGTATGTAAGAGAGATTTGTGTGTGTGTGTAAGAGAGATTTGTGTGCACGTAAGAGAGATTTGTGTGCATGTAAGAGAGATTTGTGCATGTAAGAGATATTTGTGTGTGTGTAAGAGAGATCTGTGTGTGTAAGAGAGATTTGTGTGTGTGTGTAAGAGAGATTTATGTGGGTGTGTGTGTGTGTTTGTAAGAAATCTGTGTGTGTAGGTGTGTTTATGAGAGATTTGTGTGTGGTGTTATCTTCATGAGTGCGTGTGCGATTTATGTTTGTATAAGTTTGTGAAATTTGTGTGTTACTGAGAGATTTGTACATGTGCACAGAACCGGCTCTTTGAGTTCTTACTTCAGTGATGGGTTCTTGTCTTTGATCTTGTCCTCCGACGGCGTCTTCTTCACATACTGACCCGCAGTGAAGGCGAAGGTTCCCTGCACGTGCTGAGGGTAGCGCAGCTTGTGGAGATGCTTCCTAAAAACCTCCACCAAGTCTGACTCCACCTCTTCGTCAAACGCAATCTTTATGAGCTGCAGAGTCGACAAGAAGCCAAATCATGTCAGAATTCCGGGTTTCAGTCCCACCGACGACCCGCGTGTCTCTGGATACCTGGAAGGTGCAGGACCGCAGCTGGAGTCCCTCCTGCACATACTGGTCGATGGTCGAGACTGAGATCTTCTTCTCCTTCGTCAGAGAGGCCACGGGGAAGGAGCGAGTCACAATCTGCTCCCCCACTGCAGCCACAGAGAAGGAGGAGTTCAATGAGGAGGTGTGCGGGTCTTCCACATTGGTCTTCATGTGACATTTCTCACCCAGGGGGTCGGTGGGCGTGCCTTTGAAGATGAGGCGGTAGGTGGTGATGAAGATGGCTCCCTCAGCTGGAAGGAGAGGAGGACCTCCCATCAGCCCCGTTGCCTCATCCCGCCCGTCGGGAACCAAATGGACCCGCATCCCGTCCATCATTAGCTCCTCTCCTTGCAGCAGAGTGGGCCTCAGCAGTTTGGGCTGCACAGACAGACAAGAGGACGGCCTGACTGTCATTACGGGGTCAGAGGTCAACAAGACCGGAACTCACAGACAGCACACCGTCAACAGGAGATGTTAAAATCATCAACTGTGCAAACGATACAGATTAACCCAGAGGTTTAGGTCAAGTTCTAACTTATTTACTTACTTACTTGTAGGCTAGGCATTGATAATAATTTCCAAAACTGATTTGATTCAATTCGATTTTTATGCTGATCGTCACGACAGGTTAAATAAAGCATCAGTTTAGAGAGAAAGTTCATCGAAATCGTTTTAAAGGAGCCTGCGCAGGAACTTTTTCTTTTTTCTTGTTTGCAGGTTCGTTTCTCATGGCTTTTTGTAAACATTTTTATTTTCTTTAAGTAATACTGCAGATATAAGTCTGTAAAGTTCCACTTATCTCAATGTTAATGTGTTTCGTGCTCACAAATTACAGCTCTGGGTTAAAACTTGATAAATTAAAAAAAATTTCAGACAATAAAAGAGAAGAAGAAATTTCTCTCTGGCCTATTTTTGTTCAAAAGCTGCATTTTGTAATCAAATTTAACTGGTAAAACATTGTGATTTCTATGGATTAATCACAACACAAAAATATGATTAATTTGACTTTTGTTTTTTAATGTAAAGTTTTCTGTGTGATTTCCTTTTGTGGTACTGTAACTAAAAAAAAAAACAACTTAATTGAACTTAATTTATTTATATGAATCTGATATAGTTCACATTCTGTACAATTTATGAATGAAACTATAATGAGATTGTTAATATGATACAGTGTTATATAGATTCTCAAAAGGAGAAATTCTGACAAAAATGTTCAGATTTTTAATGTAAAAATTGTTCCGTTTCTCCTGGAGGGCGTTTCATTTTGGCCACTAGGTGGTGATCACGCTATAGCATTACACCTTATTCCAGAAGAAGAAGAATAAATTAGCAAAAAACTGTGTTTTAGACCACGAATGGTTATTTAAAAAAATATTTCTTTAAAAGAATTTGGAAAATTGATGCCTGCGAGTTTATAAAGATGTTCATTTAGTCAGCAATGTATGTTAGCGTTAGCCGTCCTATGGGAAATCCCAGTATATGTTAGCTTTAATCTAGCGGACTTTAGCTTTATGTGCTAGATTTATCTCATTTTTATGGACTGATTGTTGATCTATTAAGCTTAGATGAACCCAAATTGGTTAATCAATTTTATCAATGCAGCCCTACTTAACTGCTTTGATTGATTTTGTTTTTTGTGAGATGTTAGCTGAGATTCTGTGCTTTGATAGGAAACTAAATTGAAACGAATAAATAGTTTTACATGAACTATTGTACTGATTTACTTAATTTTTTATTTGTGAACTTGATCAAGGTCATTCCAGTAGATTGTGAAGGAGAAAAGCGGCTCAACGAGCCGCTTTTCTCCTTCACAATCTACTGGAATGACCTTGATCGTGTTAACAGCTGAAAAGTTACAGTATGTTTAAGATTTTATGTTTAAGCATCACCCAATCTCATCCCTAAACAGTCAATTTCAGACATGAAATCCTTTTTCCAGCAGAGACTCGTGCAAAAAAAACCATGAAAGCATGCAGTGGTGCTGGGCAGAATCCATGTCTGACCCGTCGGGCCCAACAAAACCCCCTTCCCTCTCCAACAAGCTGCATGCAGGAACGGCATCCTTCAGGATGAAGGCACTCTGAGCAATCACCCAGCATGCACTGCTCAGGCGTGCTGCGACTCACACCTCTCTGTCTGCGCAGACAGACGTACCTGCTGTGCACCTGTGAGCTGTGGGGGTTGGTGGAGAGGGGGGTGGGCGGGGCTAGCCAGGGTTCTGCATGGCCTTTGTCCAGTGGGACGTAAAAATAGGAATTGGTTACCTTTTGGATGGGAGGCAGTCTCTTGCTCTCCCGGTGGACTGCGTCTAACGTCTCGATGTGCATCTGAACGATGTCTGCAAACATTCCACAGGCTTCAGGGTGGAGTTCCCGCCTCGGGTCGGGACCCCGATCGGACCGCGTCCTTACCTGGTATCATGGTGTGGAGCGCTTTCAGGTGTTCGTTAGTGACGCCGCTCTCGTTACACACTTTATCCACAAAGCGGTTGATGAAGCGCACCACTGAGTTGGCCACGTCTGAGCTCTCGGCGTCTTCGAAGCCGCTCTCCGTGTCGTAGCTCTCCGCCATGCTGCCCGCGATGCTGCCGGACGGAAGAAGGAACGACTTCAGCCCACGAGGAACTCCACTTTTGATGGGATCTGAACCGAGCTTCACCTGTTTGTGACGTAGCTGTTGCTGACGCTCTCCACGTCCCCGAGGTTGGAGCTCTTCAGCAGCCGGTTCTTGCTGGTGTCCAGAGGCAGCAGCAGGTAGCTCATCCTGTTGGCGTAGTGGATGGCCTGGCTGAACACCGTGCTTTCCTCCTTCTGCACCAACTCCGCCTGCATTTCCTTGCTGAGAGTGGGCCACAGCCGGCTCTGCTCCGACGCCAGCTCCAAGGCGCCGATGTCCTTCCTGCTGCCAGACCCGTCCTGGTAGCAAACAGCGGGATGAGTGACCGGCTGGGAACGCTTGACCAGCAGGAAGCAGGAACTTACCGGGATGCTGTGCTCCTCCGTCTCCAGGTACAGAGCCCGGATGTGGTTCTGGACGTCACTGTAGAACATGGCCTCCCAGAACTGCATGTTGGTCCACACAGTGTGCTCCTGAACGCAGCTGTAGGCAAACTGCGTGATGCCTGCTCCCAGTTTCTATCACACAGACAGGTCATAGGAAAGGTCATCTCAGAGACAGAAACACTTGTATTCCGTCTCCTCATTTACAGACATACTGTGGCTTACTGGGGTTAAAATGACCCTAGAGCAGTGGTCTCCAGCCTTTAATTTAGACAACGGACCGGTCCAAAGGGCCAGAAGTTGGCATTTTTAAGCTTCCAGTTTTTAAAAACCTATTTTAAAAAAAATGCTACAAGAAATTTAGTTTTAAAAAGTCTAAAATTACCAGTAGTTTTTTTTATACAGACGGTAAAGGTTCAATGAAACAAAGTTGTTGATTTGAAAAAATTCCATAAAGGAATCATTACATCATATTTTCCCCATAGAATGTCATTTTAACACACGATTCCGGCTCTGATTATCTTTCAGGGCAAAAAGATTAAAAAGTGAAAAAAAAAAGTGATTCATGCTTAATTTTTAAAGATTTACGCGTGTAATTAGTTTCAAGCTGTTGTAATGTTAATTTGTGTGTGTGTAGATTGTATTTTTTTTTTACTTTTAATTTTCGTACTTATGCACAAAATGTATTATATGAGTTACAAATCCAAAAAATGTCAAAGTTACACACAAATCAAGAATCACGCACACATAAATCACAGTCATATTTTTGTTCTCCATAGTATTTTGTCTTCACATAAATCCTCATTCTTTAGGTATTTTTTCAACATTTTCTGAGCTAACGTTTCTGAACAGATGTCTACCTAATTCAGCCTGTAGGAAAATTCTCAAATGTCTCTTTTACAAGTTTCCACAAATCAGCAAAATGTATTTGACTGAATCTTCATTCTCTGTAAAATGTTGAACTTTGTGATAAAGATTTTCTTTTTAACGTCAAAGTGGAAGCTAACAACGGGACGCTAGCTTCAGCTACGTCTGACTTTTAAGGCGTGATGGAGAAATAAAGCAAAATAAAATTATGAAACCATCAGCTTTAGGCTACTAGCTTAGCAATCCAGCTAGCCGCTTTAAATCACGTGACCAAAATCCAGCAGTTTTTCAAAATAAGACTTCCATTTATCAGAAATTAAACTAAATGGAAATGATCTAAGTTAGTGCAAGTATTTATGTTTTCTGTCTGCAGCCCGGTGTCGGTCTGATGGATACAGAAAGGCCGTGTGATGACGGACATGACACTCACTCTGCAGAAGGCTGTGACCAAGGGCAGCAGAGCTGCAGCAACGCCGTGTTCATCCATGTGTGAACAGTCCTGAGGAGAACCAGAGGAAACTGCAATCTCACACAGCTCGACACAGTTTGTGGTTTTGGAGTTCAGGCTTACCTGTAAAGTGCAGTTCATCATGCGAACTATGTAGTCAAACTGCTGGTCGTCCAGCACGGCCCGGTTCTGCAGGACGTGCTGGTTGAGCTCCTGAGTTAAACAGAGCCGAGCCGCCCGACCCTTTAGCGCCCGCAGGACAGCTGGCATCAGCTGGACACGAGAGAGAGAACGCTATAACGGAGGAAGACGAACGATCGCGGCACAAACGCTGGGAGCGCACGGGTTCTCACCTTCTTGGCTTCCAGCATTTTGTTCTCAAAGATGTAGGTGATGCAGTTCCGGACAACCTCCAGCCTGCGGGCGCTGTTGGCCATCACACAGCCATTCCTGTCCACGATGTCTCCTGCAGAGGCACACAGAGCATCACAGGACTGTTCTTAAAGTCTTCACATGTTTGTTTTGCTGCATCTTCTTTGCCTTTCCCACAATTAAGGTTTGCACAGTATGAACTGGTGGGAGTGGATCTGTTCTGCAGCTCACCCAGTGGAGGTCCGGATGGCACCATGCCTTTGACCTCTGCCTTCACCACAGGAGGGGCGGTCTTCAGCTTGGCAGCAGCATGATCAATGAAGAGCTGCACTGAAACCTCATCCAGAGCGGGGAAGGGTTTCTGGTTCTGCGCGGGGTTCTGACTGCTCTCCGATGGCCGCTGCACTTTGTGCATGGCCACGGCGGGATATGGGTTCTCCTACGGTCAAGAGAAACAAGACATGATCGCTATGAAGAAGAGTAGCAATAAAGAGGGAGACTGACGAGAGGAGATTCAGTTTGTGGAGTCGTACGTTCTTGAAGAGCTGCTCTGCAAGCTCCTTCACATGATTCAAGACTTTGTGAGGACAGCTCTCCTCCTGCCGGATCCGCTCCACCTGGTTTGCTACCAGCTGTGGAAAGTTTCAAAATGTCATAATCAGAGAAAACTTTTAAGAAGTGAAGTCGCTTTTTGATTGATAGAAATACATTTACAGATGCTTCCAGAAGGAAGGACTGAACGCAAAATCAGCTGCAAATCTGACTTCAACTGTTAGTAACTCGACACTCTTCCCTAAACTTTAGAAATTAAACAGAAAACAAGTACTTGCTGTTAACTTAACATTTTCTATTTAGTTATTTTCTTCAGTGTAATTTAAATTCTGTGCACCGACATGATTGCTTTAGATCAGGGGTGTTAAACTCAATCGAACAGGGGGCCAAAATCCAAAACATTTATTCAACACTCTAAAACTACATTTTTAAAACTTTAAAACTGTAACTTTTGAAAAATAATTATGAACAAGATATATAGCATTACCTGCAATAATGCTAGTGTGAATGCTGTAAGCTGAATTTGGCCGCTGAAGATACTAGTGCTGATAGTTGAAGATGCTGAAATTGATAGTTAAAAACGCTGAAGCTGATAGGCAGCTAAAATATTAGCTAAATGCCAACTTATTCTAAAAAACGAAAAAAATGTAAAATAAATCTTTGATTAGCATAAACAGCTAGCATGTACCTGAAAAAATAGCAAAACTCAGAAATAGCCTTAAAAGCTGAGAAAAGCATTTAATTAGCCTAAACAGCCAGCCTGTTAATATTAGCCGAACTCCAAAACAGCCTAAAAAAACGGAAAAAAGCCAGAATTAGCTAGCATGTAGCTGAAATATTAGCTAAACTCCAAAATAGCATTACAAAACTAAAACAAATAAACAGCTAGCATGTAGCAAAAATATTAGCTAAATGCAAAATTATCCTAAAAAACTAAAAAAAAAATCTTAGGTTAGCATAAACAGCTAGCATGTACCTGAAAAAAATAGCAAAACTCCTAAATAGCATTAAAAGCTGAGAAAAGCATAAATTTGACAAAACAACAAGGTTGTTAATATTAGCGTAACTCCAAAACAGCCTAAAAAAACAAAAAAAGCCTAAATTAGCCAACACAGCTAGCAGGTAACAGAAATATTAGCTAAACTCCAAAAACAGCATTAAAAAATTAAAAGAAAAGCCTAAATTAGCCAAAATAGCAAGCACGAAGCTAAAATATTAGCTAAACTCCAAAGTAGCCTAAACAACTTTAAAAAAAAAAAAACTAAATTAGCCATAACAGCTAGCGTGTAAATATTAGCTTAACTCCAAAACAGTCTAAAACATGAAAAAAAGTCTAATTTTGGCAAAAGAGCTAGCATGTAGCTAAAATACTTTTTGCTAAACTTCAAATAGCCTAAAAAATCTTAGTAAATGCCAAAATAGTCTAAGAAGTTAGCAGAATGACCATTTTTAAAACTTTGAAACCTTTTTTAACTTTTTAATATGATCACGAATAATAAAAAGGCAGGAATATTATTTTAGAATAAATCAACTTAAACCTTAAATAACTTTCAATATTTTACTCTTCATAAAAATATATTTTGTAAGAATTATACAAGTTAAAAATAAGCTCAAGATTCTATCGGGTCAATAATAACAATAAAATAAAATGATCTGGAGGGCCCCTGGGGCTTCACTTTGACACGTGTGCTTTAGATTTTTTAAACGAAGCAGCTAGTGGGATTTTTTTCTTTTATTTTTAGCATTTTTAAATCTCAGCTGACGTATTTTCAGCAGCACTGAATATCAATAGAGACCGGGCGAACACACACAGTCACCGACTGAGAAAACAAAAATCCATCCCACCACAGACTCCTGAGGAGGCAGGATGCTCATGCAGACTCCTGCAGATTTTCTGTTGCTCTGCTTGTACTGGCAGAGGCAAGAAAAAGTCGCCACCTGAAAGGTCAAACGAGGAGCTGCATGAGCTGAAACACTCACATCATCGAACAGGTCCGTAGCTCTGTAAGGGGGGCCTCTCTCTGAGACGAAACCAGCAAACGCCATCCCGTCCAACACCTTCGTGAGGAAGTCGTCCTCCATCAGCGCTCGCTGGCCCAGGAAGGCCGCCTGAGGACACACTCTTCTTCAGTCAAAGGAGTTTAGGAGTCAGCGATTTATCTGGGGCGCTGGTGTACCTTATGGAAGCGGATCACCGGTTCTGGGTGAATGCGGATGATGTGCAAACACCAACGATAGCCCTGGAAGAGGCGAGCGAAGAGCCAGAGGAAGATCGCTCGGATCTCTTTATCCTGAAACACACGGCGGCCACGTTCAGGAGCATGTTCAATCTGCTGTACACGGATGTACGTCCCTACACCTGTCAGTACCAGAGCCGCCTTCTCACCTGGATCTTGAGCGCAGAGGGCTGCGTGGACTGAGGAGGGAAGGCTTGATCAGCCACTTCCAACTCTGGATCTAAAACCTGCAAGAAAACAAGTCAGATTGCTTAACAAAACAATCTATCAAATCAAGTTAGATAATAATTTACAGCAGTGATCCCCAACATTTTCAGCCCACGGACCGGTTCAAATGATGCAATATTTTCACGGATCGGTCCAAACGGGTAGAAGGGAGCATTTTTAAGATTCCAGTTTCTGAAAATCTACTTTTCAACAACAAGAAATTTTGTTAAAGTCTAAAAATATCTATAGATATATATATCTATATATATTTTAAAGATAATGAAGTTGCTGATTTGTAGAAGTCGTTTCTAAATTTAGAAAATTCCATAAAGGAAATATATTGATTTTTTTTCCACTACAGAATGCCATGTTTCCAATCAATCCAGGCTCGGATTATCTTTCAGGGTAAAAATACAGATCATATTTTCTTTATATAAATCCTCATTTCGTTGGTATTTTCTGCAATATTTTCTGTACTAAAGTTTTAGAACAGATGTCTACCCCATTCAGCTTTGGTGTGGGAAAATTCTCAAATGTTCCACAAAAGTTTCCACAAATCAGCAAATTTATTTATTTCATTCTCTGTAAAATGTTTGAACTTTGTGATGAAGATTTTATCTTTAACATAATGGTTGAGGCTAACACCCGGATGTGAACAAAATCCAGCAGTTGTGCAACATAAAATTTCCTTCAGGATCAGAAATAAAACTAAATTGAAAAAAGTTTAAGTTAGCGCATGTATTTCTTTATTTCTGTCTGCTGCCTGGTACCAAGTGACCCACAGACCGGTACCAGTCCATGGCCCGGGGGTTCAGGAGCACTGTCTTTGATTTTTTCTTTTCTTTTGTAACTTTCTTTTTACAAACCATAAAGAATCAGATGTTAGCTAAATAAAATGATTAACATTTTAAAACACATGGAAGGCAAAAAAACCAAAAAAAACTGTATATTAAATAAGCTGAACAAACACACCATAAAGCCCCTCCCCCACTCAGAGAATCTAACCTGTCGTCAGGTTTCTGTCCACCAATATAAAAAAATCATCATCAACCAGAGAACAAACACTTTCCAAAAGTTCCTCCATCAGATTTCCAGCTTCAGGACTTTCCGTAACACTCAGACAGGTGGGATTTATAAAATTTGGGAATGCTGCTGTTGACTCGGTCACAGTCCGGGTTACAAGTCATGAAGCTCACAGATCAGCTGATCCTCCAATATGCGCACAAGTGGAATGACCCCGTATTTCACAACAAATGGCTATTTTGGGATTTTGTTTCATCTTCAGCGTGTCAATCAAGTGACAACTTTGGCGTTAAACTGTAGGGTTGCCGCGATTGGTTGACTAATTGACGACTAATTTAATAGTCGATTAGTCGTTACTTTATATTATATGGATTCAGTGTAGTAAAGTTGAAAGTTATAATGGCATTATTCTTGGTTTTTGCACTATTTTGGCATTTATTAAGGTTTTTTAAACTATTTTTAAGTTTAGCTAATATTTCAGCTACATGCTAGCTATTTGGCTAATTTAACCTTTTTTATTTTTTAGGCTAATTTGGAGTTTAGCTAATATTTCAGCTACATACTAGCAATTAGGCTAATTTAAGCTGTTATTGTCTTTTAGGCTATTTTGGAGTTTAGCTAATATGTCAGCTACATGCTAGCAATTTGGCTAATTTAAGCTTTTATTGTTTTTTTTAGGCTTTTTTGGAGTTTAGCTAATATTTCAGCTACATACTAGCTGTTTTGGCTAATTTAAGCTTTTATTGTTTTTTAGGCTATTTTGGAGTTTAGCTAATATTTTAGATACATGCTAGCTATTTTGGCTAATTTAAGCTTTTTTTAGGCTAATTTGGCATTTAACTAAAATCTTAGCTAGCTATCAGCTTCAGTGTTTTCAGCTATTAGATTTAGTGTTTATCAATTTCAGCATCTTCAACTATCAGCACTAGCATCTTCAGCAGCCAAATTCAGCTTACAGCATTCACACTAAGACTCCACTAAGTTTTGAACCAAGGAGGAGGTAAAAAGTAAAATTTCAGTTTTTATTTAACCCTTTAACACCAGAGCTCCAGTGTTTATGTTTTTTGATATACTGTAACTTGTCAACCATTAACACGATCAAGGTAATTGAGCCGCTTTTCTCCTTCAGAATCTACTGGAATTACCTTGATCGTGTTAACGGTTCAAAAGTCGAAGTATATTTAAGATTTTGTGTTTAAGCGTAACCAAGGAAAGTGTGTCAAACAAACAAAAGAAGTCACAGGATTCGGACTGCACATCAAACTCCACAAACACCGAAAAATAATCTATGGGAAATTCAAAACGGTCACTTTTTCTTGACACGGCAAAAATGAGAACACCAACTCCAGCCTTTCTCAAGCAAACGCAACAGAACGTCTGTCTGTCTGTCGCATGACGACAGCAGCAAAGAAAGCAGCCAAGAAACAAACACAGCCAAGTTTCTTCATCTTTAACAACAAACCAAGCCTTCCCTTTCTGTTCTCTTCTCTGACATGAACTGGCTTCAACACAGTCCAGACAGGTTTTCCCACACATGCAGTCAGGCTGTAACTAAAAATGTCTGCATGACAGACCTCTAAATACCAGCATTACTGTGGCAACTACAATCAATTTCATACATGAAAAATGTAATGGAATCTGAACAAGGATGTTTCCAAAAAACAGATCAAGACTTTAAAATAAAAAATAAAATCTGAACAGATGAGGGTTTTCTTCTGCTAAAATCGCTGGGTTGAGACATTTTTATTGCTTTAGTTTGAATCGACTCCAAAAGATTACAGTAGTTCTCAGCTGTATTTCCTGCATTGGTGTTGGTAATATTTAGGGGATTTCTTTGATTGTTTGTTTGAGAAGTAGAAGAATGATCTAGAGAGGAGGAGTAACTGGTTTTCTGGTAGCTCATCCACAGGGAGTATGAGGTCTGTGCTGCACGTGGACTGAACACCTGATAATAAAAGCAAACAGGGCCAATCTGCAGACGACCGCTTTGTTAACCCATTCCTGGTTGTGGTGTTTGCACATAAATGAGGCCATAAAGATTTACAAAAAATACAGTAATCTGCAATGACACATACACTTCCTCTAAATGCCACGGAGTGTGATGAACAATAACAAACGTGACGGCAAATTTGTCAAAACAAGGAAGAGTCCTTTCAGTGTGCAGATAAAGCCGTACTTCTGAGAAAAGGATGGAAACGAGACAGGAAAGGGTTACAATTTAAACAAAAACAATAAAACCAAACGCTGATAGTCTCATAAAAATGTAGCTTAGGAACGTGAGCTGAACGTAAACAGATTATGATATCTGCAAGAAGGGGTTTTAGTAAAGAGAAATACGACTCTTGTTTTTATAATGCATCCTTTAGGGGTCAGTATGGGACAATATTCACCGTTTGCTTCCCTGCATTTATCTCTAAAACATCTAAAAAATACTGATGGAGTCATTCCTGATCCATCCTGGTCACTCCCAAAGAGAACCTCAGCATCTTCATCTCTGCTCTCTACAGCTCTGCTTCCTGTCTTTTTCTCTGTCTCACTGCAGCTGATCTTCATTCGAGCAAACTTCCAACTCTCTAGATGCTCCTCCACCTGCTCTCAATACAGATCACAATGTCATCTGCAAACATTAGGATCCACAGAGATTAATGTCCTAACCCAGGGGTCTGCAACCTTCAACCCTTAAAGAGCCATCCGATTTCTTTTTAACCAAAACCTAATACAAACTACAAAGTCTCACCCTTTAGAAGAATAAGATTTTGATTAATATTTATGTTTTTGCTACTGATATACATTTAGAAACAAACTTTTGTTTTTTGGCAAAAATAAAACATAAACATGAAGAGAAAATAGCTTTAAAATAAAAAAAGGAAATAGTTTATAACTTTGGACAGAGCTTTGTATGACGTCCTTTCAAAATAAAAGACATCCTACACCATAGGATCATGTAAAAACAAGTTTATTTTACTGTTTCTGGTGCATTTTAGCCACAAATTCATAAATCTAACCAACAAAAACTAAATCAGAGCAAATTAAATGACCTCTACCACAAATTTTTAAACCATGAGACACACTTTTAGTCCTTAAATTTGTTCAAGAATAGAAAATCTGCTTTATAATCCAGTGGATTATAACTTAACGTAGCTTTAATTCTGGTACTGACAATAAATTGATTTTCTGTGATAAATTAAGCTAAAAATTGAGTCCAAACGTGTGAGTATGATGTTGATAAACTACAAAGGATTGATGGAGAATTATGGCTAGGATGATGTTAGGATCCTCACTGAATGATTCATGTCATCGGTCAACTGTTTGTGAATGCGTAGAATAAAGTTAAAGCTAATTTATTTATTTTTAAGTTTACTACTTACTTCCTTTTTCTTTTGCAGTTACTTTTAAAAATTCTTTAAAACATTTTATTTTAACCAAAGAGCCGCAGTACAGTCCCCTGTACTTGTGACTCTTTTACCTCTCATTGGTGGCTCTCTGGCTAAAGAAAAATAAAAATAACAGTATATTTTTAAAGTAAGGGTTACTAAATTAGCATTTAAATAATTGAGATTAGTGAAGTTTATACATTTATGACTGAGGTGCACCTTGAAAATAAAGATTTTTACACCCCTTCAAATCCAGAAGGTTTTTCATTTCAGGTGGTTTAGGAGATGAACAATTAGTTTCTGTTTGTACACTCATCTATCGTCATAATACACTCATCTATGTCATAAACGGACCTAACGATCAAGGTGTGGCTCAAGTAAACTAAGAGGATAAACTAAGTCAAACACAGGAGGAAAAATAATTCACGAGGAGCTTCCTGGCATCTCGTCTCATTAAGCAACACCGAAGAATTTATTGGTTTGTGGAAACCACCCACATGTTGTTAGAGAGAGTTCCCAGCATACATTCGTAGCTCTTACCATTGAGAGTGCAGTCTGGGTCTGCTGAAGAAGGGGCTCGGGCAGTAGGGAGATGTGCACACACTCGGGGATGGTGACAGTTCCGCCGTCGAGGTCAGCGATGATCACATCCAGCTGAAAACAAACACTCATATAAGCATGTCTCACATCTATATCTAAGGCTGTGGATAAAAACAGCAGAACAGCATCACTGTAAAGACAAAGAAAGTTGATTTTTTTTTATTTATTTATTTATTTTACAATTTTGGTTGATTTTTTTTCTTTTAGTTTCTTAATAAGAAAGAAACTGGTTTTTATTATAGAAATAGAAAATTAAAAATCGATACTGGCCTGTTTTTTTTGTATAAGGTAGGGCTGCCACGATTAGTCGACTATTCGACTATTAAAATAGTTGACGACTAATTTGATAGTCGATTAGTCGTTACTTTATATTATATGAAGTCAGAGTGTAGTAAAGTTGAAAGTTATAATGGCATCATGCTAGTTTTTTGGACTATTTTGGCAGTTATTAAGGTTTTTAGGCTAATTTTGAGCTTAGTTAATATTTCAGCTACGTGCTAGCTGTTTTGGCTAATTTAGATATTTTTTCTCAATTTTTTAGGCTAATTTGGAGTTTAGCTAACATTTCAGCTACTGCTAGCTGTTTTGGCTAATTTAGGATTTTTTCCATTTTTTTTAGGCTAATGTGGAGTTTAGCTAATATTTTTAGCAGCATGCTAGCTTTTTGGCTAATTTAGGAATTTTTCTGTTTTATTTAGCTCATTTGGAGTTTAGTTCATATTTCAGCTACATGCTAGCTGTTTTGGCTTATTTAGGATTTTTTCAGGTTTTTAGGCTATTTTGGACTTTAGGGAATTTTTCAGCTGCATGCTAGCTGTTTTGGCTAACTTAGGCTTTTTTTTTTGTTTTTTAGGCTATTTTGAAGTTTAGCTAACATTTCAGCTGCATACTAGATGTTTTGGATAGGCTAGGCTTTTTTCAGTTTTTTAGGCTAATTTGGCAATCCTATATATCTATTTTTTTTTGTTAATTTAAAGGTAATGATGGTTAAGATGTTTGTTTAACATCCAGTTTGCGGATAACCTGATTAGTTAGCTAATTGGAAAAAATAATAGGTGATTAATCGACTACTAAAATAATCATTTGTGGCAGCACTAATATAAAGTTTGCTTTTGAATCTTAAAGGGTTAAGAGATAGACGGTTCATAGCACAGATAATATCCGCACAGATGGAGAAGGTGTGGCCCAGCGAGTCAGTCACATCTACACACAGACCTCAACACAGAGAGGACGCTTTCTCCCACTATCACCTAACAAGCCGTTCAGCTCTACAATTACCAGGACTTTGCAGGAGAGTTAAATTTCACCTCTGCAGCTGGATGTGCAGGTGTCTGCAGAAGCACAATGATTGATGCAGTTTGTTTGCTCACCGTCCACACCTGCAGCAACTGTGGAGCTGCAGGTGGATGTTAAAGCCATCTCTCCTGCCTTTTTTATCTAATGATCTTTTTTAGAATTCATTGGCAACAAATAGTACAAATGGGACAAATAGTTTGTTTTCTAGTTAGTTTTTTCCAAAAACTGAACCGGAAGAAAAATGCAGAAAAACTGGACAGAAAAAAATAAATGCTGAATCAATTGATGGATCAATAGCTAGGGAGTATAAAAGCTTCAGCTATTATAATAAAAAAGGTGATATATATATATATATATAAATTCAATGCTTATGTGACTGAGGATGACTGTCTCTAACTCTCATCATCTTGTTTGTAGAACCACCCTAATGAGGAAACTCATTTTGTCTGCTTATATCCAAAACCTTGTTCTTTCAGTCATAACTATGCTTTACCCTCATGATTGGATCAAATCAGTATTATATTCTGTCTCTTAAAATCAATGATTTTCTTAATTGGTTTTGGAGAAATGTAGGTTTACTGCGAAAGATTGAACACAGGATTTCATGCTACTCTGACTCCTTTCCTAAAGGCCATGTCACACACACACTACGTACGATTCGTGCATATTGCACTGCTGAAAATATGACATGGGTGGTAAAAGTGAGAAAAGTTGTGGTCTTTTAGGTGAAATGTGTTAAAACCATGGAAGAAGCATGAATAAACCATACAAAGAACACGTAAACCCGTGCTTCATTGAATTTCTTCACTTTGGTTCACCTGTCTATACCAGGTGGGATAGCCCCACTTGGTATAGACAGGTGAACGACTGGCTGATTTATATACCTGTCACTAAATACAGAAGCCAATCATGAACCGTGCGGGATTATTGAGCTGTTTATATGCAACTCATTAGTGATTTATCTCATTTTAACGTGATATGTGCGCCGTATATGTGATACGAAAGTTATATATCGGTGGTACATGAGTAAAAAGTTCCACAAATATTTACGCAATAATTGCGAATAAACTACGTAAAATATGCATAAACAGTAATTCTCAACCGACCCAAAATTTTGAACAGCTCAAAACCGAATTCACGTAAAGCCCTGTCTGCTGAAACCCTCGATAAACATCTGCGAACATCGATGAACGCAAGAAGCACCTATGAATCACAAATATCATCCATGTGTCACAATAGTGGCTGTGTGACGTGTCCTTATGGAACATCGAGAACCTGGATGTCACTACTGTTGGAATAGTCTGTGATTGACCTTGTACTATAAGCATTTTGGGAAATTTGCAATTGAGAAAATGTTTTTCTTTTGAAAATGTTGCATTAGAAACTATGTGAGCCCTTTTGGAGGACCTTAATTTCTGTACAAAATGGACATTATGGACATGATTTAATTTTTTTAATGGACACTTGATTTTTTTTTTTAATAGACGCATGATGTTTTTTCGGACACATGATTGGTGCTTAAATCACACCAATTTATGTTTCATGTTTCTATTGAAAACAATTGTGTGTCCAGTTTCTGCATAAAAGGGTTCACATATTTTCTCCTGCAGCTGTATATAGAGTTTGAATGAGCTGTAGATTAATGGCAGGAGATAAAGATCTGTATCTTTGTACCCCTTTTTAAAAATGCAAAATACTAATAACTTGACTTTTTAAACGTCATTTATGTTCTTCTGTGTGGTAAAAGAACCCACCAGCTCTTGTGTTTCTGAGCGGAAGAAGGAGTTGACACCAATGATGAAGGGGGTGGGGGTGCTCAGGACTTCTAGCAATTTTCCAGGTAAGATAGGGACGTAGGTAAAACTGAAAAGACACACAAAGAGAAAAAAGACGCTGGTTTTAATAAACAACCATAAACAAAGAAGATTGAAGCAGAGCGGCGAGGACTGGAGCGGCTGCTCACCTGTACTTGAGGGGAAACATGATGGCCAGCAGCCCCCGGCAGGCGTCTGTCAGCCGCTGGTAGCTGCTGGACAGGAACAGGATCTTGTGCTCGGTGAGAGCAGCACAGAACAGATACAACACGTTGATGATACCTGAGAGAGGAGAAAAAGTCTTGTCAGAACAGACAGGAAAAGACTGACTTATCAAAATGATTTAAGTCATTACTTCTCATCAGTTTTGGCAGCAAACTTTTCTGAAAATGCACCATGATGTGCTCAGGTGTTTGGTCTATTCTGAATAATTTAGGAGAGATCAACAGTACTTCAGGTCAAGAGAAAGGATGATTAATGTGCTGCTGCTTAACATTTCATACAAGGAAAATATGATGCATAAATGAAAAAGAAAACAGGATTTTTTCTAAAATTATGAAACATTTATTTGATTTCATTGACATGTATTTTTACAAATTTATGGTGTGCTACAACTTGTCTTCAAAATCTTTTTTGCCTAATGCAAAGTATTATTTATGTTTTTCTTTTATTATGTCATAGCAATTTTTTGGTTTTTATATGCATCATTGACATGCATACATTCAAAAAAGAATATGCACTGGGTTGCATTGATACTAAAATGTTCTAATCAGCCTCACCGAGCTGTCTGAAGAGCTGCGCCACGCTGCAGCCGCTGACAGGAAGGGAGTCGCTGATGGGAGTCTGGATCACTTGCCGGTCACCAGCACCTAAAGTTATCGTCCTCTACAGATTAGGAGAGGAGAAAAGACGGATTAGGGAGAAGGGGAAGGACGTGGTTTCTGAGAAGAATCGGGGTTTGGTTTAATCACGGCTATGAGTCGGAGAGAAAGATGGAGAATCCCACAAGCTTAGCAGGTAGGTGAAAATCAAAACCCAAGCCATTCCAGCCTATGACAGTGAGGCTGCAGAGAGCTCCATGCCAACCACCAGCAGCACCAGAACTAAAAGCCTTTATGGGAAACGTAAATCCAAAAAAAAAAATAAATAAATAAAACGTGGCAGGTGTCATGCGCTGAAAGTTTCCACTGTAATGTGATATGGAAAGACAGAGAAGAGGTGAGTCAGCGTGGACAAGAAGACGAGAATCTTTCATAATTACTCTTCTTTTAGTTGTAATTTGTGAAAAGTTGAACCAACTGTTCAAACCAGAGATCCTAATTGTGGAGGATAGTAACATTCAGCATCTTTAAAAGTGTTGAATTCAAGTTTTACTCAATAGGAACAACAAAACGGACTTTAGCAGGCTTCAAGGTCTAAGGACAAAGGATGTGGCTCTGCTAAAGCATTATTCACATAGACCCCTACAGGGGCTGCCCTGTGCAGGGGGCGTGAGTTTTTGGGTTTGGCCCGTGGAGGAATATACACAGGAGCAAGTGAAGGTGTGTCTCGCAGATCCCTTGTGTCTCATGTAGCCACGTCAGAGGTAGTGCACAAACGATTATTTTAATAGTCGACTAATCACCGATTATTTATTAAGATTAGTCGACTAATCGGGTCATGCCCAAACTGGATGTAAAGCACACATCTTAACCATCATTAGCTTTAAACTAACTAAAAACTATGTATAGAGCATTACCTGCGATAAGGCTAGTGGGAATGCTGTAAGCTGAATTTGGCCATAGAAAATGTTAGTGTTGATAGCTGAAAACGCTGAAATTGATAAATAAAAACACTGAAGTTGATTGCTGAAAACGCTGAAATTGATAGATAAAAACACTGAAGCTGATTGCTGAAAACGCTGAAATTGATAGATAAAAACACTGAAGCTGATACCTAAAAATGCTGAAATTGATAGATAAAAACACTGAAGTTGATTGCTGAAAACGCTGAAATTGATAGCTAAAAATGCCGAAATTGATAGATAAAAACACTGAAGTTGATTGCTGAAAACGCTGAAATTGATAGCTAAAAAAGCTAAAGCTGATAGCTAAAAACGCTGAAATTGCTGAAGATTACAGCCAGCTAAAATATTAGTTAAATGCCAAATTATCCTAAAAAAAGCTTAACTTAGCCAAAATAGCTACCATGCAGCTGAAATATTAGCTTAACTCTAAAATAGCCTAAAAAAGCTTAAATTAGCCAAAATAGCTAGCATGTTGCTGAATTATTAGCTAAATTCCTAAATAGCCTAAAAACCTTAATAAATGCCAAAATAGTCCAAAAAGCTAGCATGATACCATTCTGACTTTCAACTTTACTACACTCTGACTCCATATAATATAACGTAACAACTAATCGACTATTAAATTAGTCGTTGACTATTTTATTGGTCGATTAGTCATTGATTAGTCGACTAATCATGGCAGCTCTACTCAGAGGACGTCATGAAAATGTCATAAATATATTAAAAACATTTGCTGTCCAACGGTGTCCCTATGTCCGACTCTGGTCTTTAGTAAGGTGCGAGTACTGGCCCCTTACAGACTGTGCACAAACGCTGCACATGCAACACATTCTCATCCCCAAGTTGTTGTATAATGACGTCTAGTTAACCCTTGTGCTATCTTATGGGGTCCAGATGACCCAAGCCTTACACTGACGTGTGATTCCACCCATGACAAATGTGGCAAATTTAGAGGAAGTTGGACAGGATTTCATGAAAATCAAAAATCATTAAAAAACAAAAAAAAAAAAAAAAAGAGTTCCGCGGACATCTGGGGTCCCAATGACCCCACTACCAACGTCAATAAACTTAGGATAGCACAGGGGTTAAGGACCCCTCCACGACACTTGTTGACTTTTTGGATGTCCCCAACTCATTGCTTTCCGACGTACTGGCTGTTCCCATTAAATTATGGGTCCACAACCTCTGGGCCATGAACCAGTACCGCGAAACATAGCGCACTGGTACGGATACCTTAACCCTAACCCGACACCAGACTAGATGTGGTACCAGACGCGAACCAGTACCAGATGCGAACCTTTACAGGATTAAGGTTAGGCTACCTGCACTGGACGTGTCTCCAGGACCAGTGCACATCCGGTATCGCATCCTGTACTGGATCTGGTACTGCGTCCCGAGGGTTGTGGACCCTGGATTTTACAAACAGCCAGCACATCAAAAAACGACGACTTGGGGACACCCCAATCATTGCTAGCCACTGCGCCCCTGTGCAGCCCTTAGCATGCCCGTAGAAAAATGTGAATGAACATTTTGCTCTATGGGCATGCCGAGCGGTCCATGACCTTTATGTTTCATGAGTCATAGGCTTGAAACATAGCTTTCTGATGTGATAGAAATGTATGAATTCTTTGGTGTGGAACAAAGTCTACAAGTAAAGCTCCAAGTGACCTGTTTGGCAGAGCCAGGAAGAAAAGAGGGAAGCATCATGTAATGCAGCCACATTAAAAGTGCTGGCAGCCTAACGTCTGACCGTCAGGTGTGTTCTGGGTAATCAGACTCCAATTCAAGGAAACCTGAGAGTGAGAACTAATCTGTGACCCACAATGCTAAGAGGCGACTGGGCTTAACCAGGCTTTGCCAGTTCCCTCCACACGGTTTATGCAACATGTCACGGTTAACTGCCAGCTGACAGCACAGGTGATAAACACCTCAAGTCAAAATCTTTTGAAAAAAACAAAAAAAAAACACCTTCCATTTAAGGATTTTATAAGAGAAGAAAAAAAAGTTTTTGAGGGGGTTTTACATAAAGAGAATCTAATAGTCTGACACCTGAAGCTGGTCTAGCAACACAGCACTACATCCCAAACCCATGCTGATATGGTTACAGACTAGACCTTAACCTAATTGAGGAGCAACTTGATGCGAGCAGCAGAAACCAAATTGCACAAAGACGCAGGATTAGTTCAAGAGCATTTATCTGGATTCTACGCTTAGAAAACCAAGAAATATACCATTTTACAACTCTAGAACCATCCAGCCATTTGAGCTACTATGTATGAAAAGTGCTTTATATAAATAAAGATTGATTTGATTCATGAAATAAGTTGCACGCCATTCGTTACTTATACATGATTAACTACACTGAACTATTACTTTACGGGTTCAAGTCAGTTGTTAAACTTCTGTTCAGAATTTCTGATTGCACAGTAAAGATCATGGTCGGTTCTTGTATTAGTTCTCCCTCAGCAGGAGGTGTAAAGGAAACAGGTGGACAGAAGGAAGCTGTAAAAGCTGGGAGCATGTGGGCTGTGAGGAAAGGGGAATGAAGACGTCAGCGTACCAAACTCTTTGCTTTCTCCTCTTGGCCCAGCTACACAAATAGCAGCAAACATAAAAACACACAATAAATATCCAGCAACACAAGACAGGTCAGACACAACAGTAGTGAGACACAGGGACGGTAGTGTGTGGATATGGAAACCATACACATTGAGATGTCCAAGACATTGTGACTCCATGCAAAACAAACAAAAAATCAGGTAGTATTTGGTGTGCTTAAATAACAAAGAAAAACGAATTACTTTTTTTTTTTAAATATTGACCTAAAACTGACAAAAGTCAGCCACATTTTGGCCTCAAAAAGTCTAGAGGATGTTGTGATTACTGACAGAACCTACCAGAGTGTTTGCAGCAGAAACACTCCTATGGATTCTGCTCTCACATGGAACACAATAATGATGCTTCAAGACTCTGGATGAAGCTGCTAAACTCTAAAATTGACTTTGGGAACCAAAATAAATGCTTTTTCTGCACAATTTGACGATTTGGATTCTATGTTTGAACCAAATAAAGGCATTTATAATGACAGGTTTTAAATTTTAGTGCTGTTTTAGTGTTTTCTATTAGTAGAGTCTATTCAACCAGAAGTGTCATGAAAAACATGAAAACAGGACAATACGAATATGCAAAGCCATTTAGTTCATCCTCATTCTAGCTGCAATTCCATCATGAAGACAAAACAGCAACAACTTTGAGAAAAGCAGTGAAGCACTATTTTAAAGTGTAAGGTTCGACTGAGATGCAGTTTCAGTTCTGGCATCAATGACAGATACTTCTACTACATTTTGATGTGAGATCAAAAGTTATGCAACAATTTGTTTCTTCCTAAATAAATCAAATTAAACAAGGAAAATTCCATTACCTGTGATGATGCCAGTGTGAATGCTTTATGCTGAATGTGGGTGCTGAAGATGCTGAATGAATTTACTTTAATGGCTGAATATTGTGCTGAAGATTTTAATACAAGACTTCATTGTTTGCAAAATAAGTGCACAAAGAATTTAAAGAATTTCTTGAAAATCACAAAGATTCTGTAAAATTTTAAAATGCGTAAAAGGTATGAATATCAAAAGCCCTAAATGAGCATCCTGGTTTAAAAAGTTTAAAAAGTGCACAAAGTTTTTGACGGTTTTAAAGAAATTCCCATTCATTTTCAATGCTGCTGAAAAATTGCATTCATTGCTTAAAATCCTAAAAATCGTAAAATATATCAATATCAAAAATACATGCACTAATTTCCTGAACGAGGTGAATGTTTTGATACAAAACTTTCATTATTTGCAGAAAGTGCACAAAGAATCTGAAAATTTTCTTAAATAAATCACAAAAATTGCATCAATCTTAAAATGTGGAGTAGTTATGAATAGCAAAATTACTAGAATTAATGTCCTGAACGTGCTGGACATTTTGATACCAATATTACATAGTTTTCAAGGATTTGATTCAATTCCCATTCATTTTCAATGGGGCTGAAAATCCCATAAATTGTGTAAAATCTTAAAAACTTTAAAATATATCAAAATCAAAAATAGAAGCAGTAATGTCCTGAATGTGCTGGACATTTTGATACCAATATTTTATAGGTTTCAAAAGTGCACAAGGTTTTTAAAGGCTTTGATGAAATTCCCATTCAGTTTGAAAGGGGCTGAAAATCGCATAAATTGTGTAAAATCTTAAAAACCGTAAAATGTATCAAAACCAAAAATGCAAGCACCAATATCGTGAATGTGCTGAACATTTTGATACCTAAATTTCATTGGTTCCAAAAGTGCACAAAGTTTTTAAAGTATTTGATTAAATTCCCATTCATTTTCAATGGGGCTGAAAATCACATAAATTGTGTAAAATCTTAAAAAATGTAAAAGATTTCAAAACCAAAAATACAAGCAGCAATGTACTGAATGAGCTGAACATTTTGATACCAAGATTGCTGAAATCGCTCAAAGTGTGATTGAGTTTTTACGTGCCACAAAATCTACAGAAGGAAGAAGGAGAATCACTATAGTGTGAATGGTTACTAAGCATTCACACAATGAAAGTATTTTGTATAAATGTGGCAATAAAAAGCTCTTCCTGGATTTCTTTAGTCCATTTGAATCTATCATATTAACCTAAGACACTTAAACGTCTAACGTCACAACAATCTTGATTGACAGTGTTGTAGCAGAGGCTGATGGGAAACTAGGACGGATATTCACGAATGTCGAAAGTCTTGTATGGTTGAAGAGATGGAGTGAAAGTGGCCGTTCCTGACCTTTGCTCTCACTGAACACACTCAACTGTTTGCTCTTAGTCTGTGTAAACTATTTCTATAGTGGTACGTGATTTCTTTATAAAAACATGCCTGTTCAAAAAGGATGTTAAAAGGTCATGGACGAGAACAGTACTGGCTGATGTCTTCAACAACCATCCGACTGGTGATGAGAAGCTTCCACATCTGTGGTGAATTAAAACCTTCAAGACACTACTGAGAATTAAGCTTAATAGGATGGATAAAGAGGACATCGATAAGAAAAAGGTCATGAGGTCCAGACTGACCGGCTCTAGAGCGATGAAGACGAGTAGAGGATGCAGTGCAAACATCACCATGTGGGGTTGATTATGTGTGCAAAAGGTCACTTGGCAGGTTGATTTTTCTTTTACTGCGTTCCTGTCTTTGATTTTAGGAATCAAGACTTTTTAGAATTTTTAAATAACGTAGTTAGAACCATTTCACTTTTTTTAGAGGTTTATTTATTATTCAGACTCTCTACATACTATAACTTTTCAAACATTAACACAATAATTCCAGTAGATTCAGAATCTGCTGAAATTATTGTGTTAACAGTTAAAAAATGACAGTAAATCAAAGAATATAAACACTAGAGTTCCGGTGTTAAAGGGTTAAGGCGGTGTAGGTGCGAAGAGGGCAAAGCAGCCTTGACGTTTAGATTTGTGTGTGTGTGTTAACACTGATTACATCTGACTCTCCCATTCAGATGCTGCGCAGCCCAGCAGGAAGCCATCTGCCATCCCATATGCTCACAAAACAACGGAGCTGCAGCACACCCAGCAAGAGGGCTTTTCCAGAGACGGACACCAGTGCTGTTAGTGATCTTTAAAGCGTATTAAGGGCTGAATCAAACCCAGAAAACAAGAAAGAGTTTGAAGATTCTGAAATAATCGAAGAGATCCGGTGGAATTAGTTTGATTACAAAATAGTGCTGCCACAAACGATTATTTTAATAGTCGACTAATCACCAATTATTTTTTTCAATTAGTTGACTAATTGGGTCATGTGTAAAGTGGATGTAAAACACACATCTTAACCATCATTAGCTTGAAACTAACTAAAAACTAGATATAGTCACACTAGCATTACCTGCAATAATGCAAGTATGAATGCTGTAAGCAGAATTTGGCCGCTGAAGATGGTAGTGATGATAACTGAAGATGCTGAAATTGATGGCTAAAGATGCTGAAGCCGATAGCCAGCTAAAATATAAGTTAAATGCCAAATTGGCCTAAAAAAAAGCTTAAGTTAGCCAAAACAGCTAGAATATAGCTGAAATATTAGCTAAACTCCAAATTAGCCTAAAAAATCCTAAATTAGCCAAAATAGCTAGAATGCAGCTGAAATATTAGATAAACTACAAATTAGCTGAATAAAACTGAAAAATTCCTAAATTAGCCAAAAAGCTAGCATGCCGCTGAAATATTAGATAAACTCCAAATTAGCCTAAAAAATTTGAAAAAAAAAATCCTAAATTAGCCAAAACAGCTAGCATGTAGCTGAAATATTAGCTAAAATCCAAATTAACCTAAAAAAACATTAAAAAAAGCCTAAATTAGAAAAAACACCTAGCCTACAGCTGAAGTATTAGCTAAACTCAGAAATAGCCTAAAAAAACGCAAAAAATACTAAATTAGCCAAAATAGCTAGCATGCAGATGAAACATTAGCTAAACTCCGAAATAGCCTAAAATAAATAACAAAAGCTAGCATAACACCATCATAACTTTCAACTTTACTACACTCTGACTCCATATAATATAAAGTAACGACTAATCGACTATCAAATTAGTCGTCAACTATTTTAATAGTCGATTATTCGTCGATTAGTCGACTAATCGTAGCAGCCCTATTACAAAATAAGCCTGAAAGCGGACACACCTGAAACCCGGCAAATATAAATGCTTAGAAATGAAGAAAGTAAAGAAGAAGAATCCCTTTTCTTTGATTGGGTAACATGGAGCCGGCGGCTGATTGGTTCAGCTTACAGAACAAAGAGGTTACCTGAAGAGAGAACGGCAGCCAGTCACCGGCCTCGCCCGGTACGACTGTGTCTAAACTACAATCTGCAGACTCATCTGTCTGCAACACAACGGGGTGCACAGGAAGAACACACAAGAGTTACAACTTCTGGAAGCCACATTGGGAGGAGGCTTCAGCTGAGGGAAACACAATTAATGTTTGAAACATCTATTAAGAAACATGAGTGAGAACATAGCAAATAATGTTAATATGAGGTTTAAAATAATGCATAGAATATATCTTCAGATGTTAGTTTAGATTAAAGGTTTACCAGAAAACACTTTTGCTTTCATATGCATAATGACAGAAGTCTTCTGAATTTTATTTGATCTCTTATTTTACAGGAATAGGCCTTTTATTGCAAGCCTTTAATACTAATTAAAAAACATATTAATGTGTTTAGGGGTTGTGGATTGCTGGAGCCTATCCCAGCTACTGTTGGAGGCAGTCGTCACAGGGCCACGGACTCACATTATCACCTACGGGCAACCTATAAAGGCTGTTTTTAGACTGTTGGAGGAAGTGGAGTTCCCACAGAAAACCCACGCTTGCACATGCAAATGGGATTTGAACCCATGTAAAAAAATTGAGTGCCAACCACTACACCTCCACCCACAAGGTGGGTGTGAATAAAAACTCTGATCTTGGACCAAAACTTGACCAAAAAGGTGGCCTCTGTGTGATTTCCAAAAAATTTTGTTTAGACCACTTATGTTATGACCCAAATCCAAACATCATCTGCCTTTTTGGTACAAATAGGCTACCGTAGAAAGGCATTAGGGTAAATAAAACAGCTTGAAAAGTCATTTGGGGAGAGGACACATGATGCAAGTCCATCTTGAAATTTGAAATCATGAAAAAAAAAAACTTTTTCTCTAAAAACAAATGTCAAGACCTCAATAGCTGTTTGTCCAAACTTGTGTAGCCCCACCCTCATGATTCCTGGCTGTTGGGTGTAGGGATCATCACACATGCTTCTGTTTAAAATGCTGGTCTACTGGCAAAAAATGCAATGAAAACTCATACTAAGAAAAAAAAAAAATTTTCACACTGAAATATGGCCAAAAATGTGGACTCTCCTAGTGTATATAAGTCTTTAGAGAGGTTTAATCTGATGAGAGAAAAAATGGCCAAAGGCTCTCCATTGATGATTTTGAAATATTTTACGTTTTTAACGTCCAAGAACGTGATCAAATTGACAAAAACTTAAAAGTAACTTATACATTTATCACAAAAAATATGTTAAATTAGCTTCTGTGATTGAGAAGTATTTCTCTTATTTTATCTTGTCATTTAAATAATCTATGAAATGCTTAAAAATTTGGGTTGTAAGATATATTAGAACTGAACTGGACCTGAGTGGAAATCAGACTTTATGCTACATGAATCTACATGACTGAATTACTGGACTGGAAAAAGAATACAAATGTGTTGGACCACCACTAGGGGGTCTTCTGTCTCATGAAGTTCAGCAGAAAATCTCCAAAAATTTGTTTATGAGGGCAGTTGACTGTTCTTTCACGTGAGACACATTGGTCTAATTTAAATAATGACCCTGGAAACTGGAGCGAATGATTCAAGCCATACACAGCTTGCATTTTATCTGCTGAATCAACATAGATGTGAAAGCTGATTTTTTTTCTAGTCTTTAACGGTGAAAAAGCTGTTGAAGTGAGCTGTTGGAGAACAGAAACTGATGCCACAGAGACCAAAAGTTCACGTTGTGCAGACAAAATACATTTGCAAAAAAGATACTTGTGGTCTTTCTCATATGTGAAGTTGAACTGCTTCCTTTGTGCAGCAGAGGGAAAATGAGAGACAGCCCGGCGGCGTACCTGTGAGCCTCCGGCGAGGGGGATGACACAGGTCAGCAGGTTTCCGATCACAGTTTCCAAGGGAACAGTGAGGCCATCCACATGGACTGTATAGATCAGACCCAGACAGTTCTGATCCAAATAGAGAACACACAAGTCAGAGGGACACTTTATCTGATCTCTACTTGATCTACTAAATACTGACATTGTTTAGAGCTTTTGTTTACAATAAAAAAAATGCTTACAAGCCGGTGTGTTTATTGTTGTGTGTTTGTAAACATACCGATTGACAAACATACTTTGACACAACTTCACTGATTTCATTGACTGTATGTAGAGAACTGGAATGAGTGACTCCACCCTCCCTTGTGTTCCAAACAGGAAGTACCTGCTGGCTCCAAGAAGCTAAAATCCCATAGACTTTTAAAAAGAAATACACAGGTTTTACTTTATCAGAATCACCGTTCTTCCTCGGATTCATTTTTCTAAACATCATCTTGATATTCCTAATTTTCAGGTTTTAAAATGACAAATCAGATACCTCAATATAAGTGTGGATTTCTAACAAGCTCTCTCCTGATTGGTCAAAGTGGAGGTTGCCATAGAAACAAGAAGTTAGCTTGGACCAATAACTGCTTAATGATGTCGACTGGATTGACTTCCTTTTATTTTCTATGGGTGACGTCACACTCACTCAGTCCAGTTCTCAGATACAGTCAATGCTTTCACTACACTCTTAAATATACACGTTTACATTATTGTAATGTTTATATGTAACATTTTTATTAAGCTCAATGTGAGTAGCATGAAGAGAAACACAGAGTTCTGCATCTCGTCTCACCCTAAAAACCTCGGTGTAATCAAGCTGGGACACCAGAACCAGACTCTTCGGGGCGAAGACTTTAGCCGGTTGAACAACATCTGGCTCCTCGTCTGCCTCATCCCCCCTGCTGCCATCAGCTTTCTGCAGGTGACAGCGGTCATATACAAGTCAACATACGAGTGCATGAATGCAGCTTTGTGTGGTCAATTAGGGCTACCACAAATGTATTTCATTAGTGGACTAATCACCGATTATTTTTACCAATTAGTCAACTAATGTGTAAAGTGGATGTAAAGAACACATCTTAAATACCATAAGCTCTAAACTAACAAAAATAACCAGGGTTAAGATAGTTTATTAAACTTTTAATACATATTGCATCCTCTGTCCTTCATTAGTCTTAGGGCTGCCACAAACGACTATATTAATAGTCGACTAATAACCATTTTTTTTTTGATTAGCCAACTAATCGGTCATGTGAAAACTGGGTGTAGAGCATACACCGAGACCATAACCAATTTAAATTAACTAAAAACTATATATACAGCATTACCTGCGATAATGTTAGTGCGAATGCTGTAAGCTGAATTTGGCCACTGAACATGCTAGTGCTGATAGCTGAAAACACTGAAATTGATAGCTAAAAACACGAAAGCTAACATTTTAGGTGAAAACCAAATTAACTTAAAAAATGAAAATTAGCCAAAACAGCTAAATGAAGCAAAAATATTAGCTAAACTCCAAAATAGCCTAAAAAACAAAAATCCTAATATAGCCAAAACAGCTAACCTGCAGCTGAAATATTAGCTGAATTCCAAATTAGCCAAAAAAGCTAGCATGTAGCAGAGACATTATATCCAAATTAGCCTAAAAAACCTTTATAAATGCCAAATACAGTCCATAAAGCTAGCAGAATGCCATTATAACTGTCAACTTTACAACACTCAGACTCCATATAATATAAAGTAACGACTAATCGACTATTAAATTAGTCATGGACTATTTTAATAGTCGATTAGTCGACTAATGGCAGCCCTAATTAGTTTCAGGGATTAAACAAGATTAAATCAAATGAGAGAGAGATAAGGAATGTACGTTCCATCAAACTCGTTTTGACAGGTGCCCCGCTCCTGAAGATGACGTATCAATTAAATATTAATTTTATATATGACGGGTATATAGGGTCAAGGATCACCTGTCAAAATGAGTTTGATGGAAATTATATTCCTGATTTCTCTAATGAGGTCGCCATCTGAAACAAGGAACTAATTATCACTAAATATCAAGTTTTGGTCTCACTGACTCAAAAAATGAAAAAAGGGCATTTTTTTGGTCCTGAACGCTCACAACTTTGTTCAGCTTTACTACATTCCATTTCATATTAAGGAAGAACTAATCGGTTATTCTAATAGTCCATTAGTCATCGATTAGTTGACTAATTGTGGCAGCCCTACGGTCAATACACAAAAACACCTCAACATTAATGTCTAGAGAGAAGAAAAACCATGCTGTTCATCACCTGTAGATTTTCCAAACACTCCCAGAAGGTGAAGCAGGCACAGTAGTGGCGGTCTGAGTTAATGTCAGTCAAAACTGCTACAAAGAAAGAGGCCGGCTGCTGCTCAGGGACCACCTGCCAGCCGCTGGGCTGACAGAACTGTACGGAAACAGAGGGGTTGTAGATGAGAGGGGGACACCATGTAGAATAGAAGAAAGAAAGATCTGGTCAGATCACACATCCTTTCCGTTTTCTCCACAATTATTTTTAAATAATTCTAAAAAGCTAAAGTCCTGCATGGTTTAAACTGGTGTATTTACTTTGGTAAGAGGAGGAGCTGAGCTGCTGACTGCTCCGCTCAGACAAGTGTAAACAAAAGTGAGTCAACTTTAACATTCTTTCTTTTGAAAGTTATCATTTTCATTATTGTTTTGACATTTACCTTTACTTTAGCCTCATGTTTGGATCAGAGAATCAGTGAATACTGACAAGCGGCTCTACTGCTGACCCAAGAAGCTCTCAGAGCCGGACACTTTAATCTCTACTAGCAGCAATAGCAGGCAATGTAACAATGTCACTCTGATTTCTTCAAATGCCACAATTTAAGGGATTATCATTCTAAAACAGCCAAGTATTAATAGGTAAATAAATAAATACAGATTCTAAAAGCCAGTAAAAACAGATAAACAGAGAAAAATAAACATGTACATTATTGGGCCTTAAATGTCTCATCTGGATATCAGTGCAGCCTCAATTTTTCAAGCCAAATCTGAATTCTTCCCCTACGGATTCTCCCTACCCCTACATTTAGCCCTCCAAATAGAGAGTTATGGAAAAATAGACTGTGTCCAAATTCCTCCCCTAATCCCTAACTACTAAAAAAGGATATAGTGCGGGAATATCTAGTGGATTTTAAAAGCAATTCGGACACAACGCTCACAACTTTTCTTTTGCTTTTCTAAATACTGGATATAACGTCACAGATTTTACAAAGTGATAATCAAATTGATACGAACATTTCACGAAGTATATTAATGACTCCATTGTGTTCTGATGATGAAAAACTGGATGGTTTATTTAAAACTTACATTTAAGCCCGTTTTTGTTTTTCTTTTTTTGTGCAAAATTTGTTCAAACGCAATGCATTGTGGTCTATATTCTCTAATGTAGTGACCATCGATGCACGCTAGCTTTTCGCAAAGACTTCTGGGAAATTTCTTGAGCACTCGATTCGGACAGCGCTACAAAATGGTGAACGCACTAAATAGTGAGTAGGGAAGGAATTCGGACATAGATATCTTCAAACTTGAATGTCACTCCCACTTGATGATGTCATCAATAGTCGCCGGTCAGCTATGTTCGCGAGGAGCTGTTAATGCTCGTACATAACAACAGCGGTTTTAGAACTTTAAAAAGGTCATTAGTTACATTTAAACGTTAACCCCATCAAAGAAATGTGTTTCTCAGAATACCTGCATCCCTCCGCTACAAGGGTTAGTCCTTAAAAAACTATTTTCCAAATGCCCCTACGATTGGAGGAGTAAGAAGAAGCTGTAGAGAAAGAATTCCGATTCGGCCCAAGATCCTAAAGATTCTGACACTCCTGGAATACATTCCTATTAGCAGAAGGAAAACTTGACCTTTTAGTGGCGCAAATCTAAAAAAATAAAAACCCTAAGCACATTTTACACACATTTGATGTAGATGTTTGGGTGAAAACTGGGCTGAATTTTGGTTAAAAAAAAAATCAGCTCACATCCGAATGAATGGATTACTACACTTTGGAACAAGTTAGAGGAAAATAAAAAGGTAAACCGAGAAAAGAGGGGATTCAAAACTTGTGATCAGCTTCAGAAGTGAGAAAAATAGTTTGGATCTGGACTAGTCTAAGATGGAAGATCAACTTCAGCTACTTGAAGCTGAGAAGTGGCGCTCCACCTCACAAGTGTCTTATTGTTCTGAGTCTTCACAGAAAAGTCAAATTTATATTTCTAGACCTGAAAAACTATAACTCCCTAAATCCTAACATGATGATGGTCACAAATGTGTTGTCCGGGGCGAACGCCAGGGTCAGCATCTACTTACCAGCTCAATGCCTTGTGGGAAAGGACTGTCCTCCCAATCCTTCTCAGGGAACCGTTGGAGAATGCAGCCTTGACCCTCTCCCTCCACTGCAAGAGGACACAACAGACGGAAGGAGGCAGAGGTCAGTCTGGACTGTTATCTGTTTGCTCGAATAATCTTAGGAACAACAATACTACACATTTTCAGGGAAATGTTAGCGTTCTACAGTGATAAAACTTTTCTGTCACTCAAGATCTCCAAAAATATATTTTTTTAAAAGTGATAAAAACATCCGAAGCTTCTTGACATTTAGAAAATGTAAGCAGAACCTGGTATAGCTGCAGTTTCAACAGTTTCTTTTATGTTTATCCATTATAATCTGCAGTTAAAACAGAGAAACAGCTTGTTTGTTGTGATTTTTGACATAGTTTATACTACAGCTGCTTTTGTTAAAGATTAAAAGGATGTTTTATGATTGTTAGCTGCTGGTTAATGAGCACATTTCTGCTGTTGGAAACGGCTTCTGCTGACCATGGCTTATCAAAGCAGCACAATAACACAACAAAGACTGACTTATGTAACCACAACAAGTCCGTCTTTCAGCCGAAGCCCGGCAGGCAGCTTAAAGGCACCATTCATTCACACAGAGAATACACTTAAAAATCCCAGACAAAGGAAAAGAATCAAGACTTAGAATGAGACGAATCCCAGAACTGTGCTGTGCTGAAAGGAGAGTGTCACCAGCTCTAAAGCAAACCATACAAACTAGAAAAGACCCAGACGAATAGAATAGAAAATGAGGATTTGTCAATGAGACTTTTAGAGGCCCAAATAACACCCCAGCATGAAGCCAACAAGCTCCAGAAACTTACAGCAGACTGCTTACATCCTTCCGGCTCTCAAACGTGTGTTGCACAGAAATGAAATATTCAAAGATCTCAGGAATTATGGGTAGTTTTCTGCAGCAACATATACTTAGTTTCTTTGTAAAAATGCAGAAAATGACTCAGCAGACCCAACAGGCTGATGCTTCACACTGCAGCATCCAGAAGGAAAAGAACCGTGCACCAACAACAGACTATAGGCGTAAATGTGCACCGATTCTTTAAGGAAAAGCCTTAGAAAACGGTGCTTCCAATTCCCCATAAAAAATAGACAACCATGACAGCTCGCACAAGCATCTTCCATTAAAGCTTTGCTGTGGATCAGAAGGTCTCCAGTGCAGCACAATCATCTACTAGCACAGGTCTACAGTTCAATCACACAGGTTAATCTTCCAGGTAGTCAGAGGTTACCCATTACTCATTTTTAAAGAAGCAGCTCTCAACAAGTCTCTCTTTTTGTTCTGATCTTGATCATTTTTGGGGAGTCAGAAATGAAGTTTCTCTATACCAAGGGTGTCAAACACAATCCCACAAGGGGCAAAAATCCGTAACACACCCAAGGTCGCGGGCTGAACAGGATAAACAGTTAATGAACACTCTAAAACAACATTTTTAAAACTTTAAAACTGTAACCTTTTAACAATTATGATATTTGGCCGCTGAAGATCCTAGAGCTGATAGCTTAAGATGCTGAAATTGATAGCTGAAACGGTAAAGTTAATATCTGAAAACGTTGAAGCTGAGAGCCAGCTAAAATATTAGCTAAATGGCAAATTAGCAGCTAGAATGTAGCTGAAAAAAATAGCTAAACTTCAAAATATCCTAAAAAAAAACTGAAAAAGGGCCTAAATTAGCCAAAACAGCTAGCATGTAAATATTAGCCTAACTTCAAAACAGCCAAAAAAACTCAAAAAGAAAGGTTTAAATCAGCCAAAACAGCTAGCATGTTTCTGAAATATTAACTCCAATATTAATAGTAATAAATGCCAAAATAGTCCAAAAACTAGCAGAATGCCCATTTTTAAAACTTTAAACCATAACTTTTTAACATAATTATGAATAATAAAAGGCAGGAATATTATTCCAGAATAAATTAACTTAAACCTTAAATAACCTTTAATATTTTACTTTCCAGAAAAATATATTTCGTCAAAATTTTACAAGTTAGAAATTAACGCAAGATAACATCGGGGCATTAATAACAATAAAATAAAATGATCTGGAGGGCCGGATTAATTACCCAGACAGCCGAATAAAATGCCACAAGCAAGTGTTTCATTTTAAACATTTTTACTTCTATTTTTCCCCAAAGTTTAATTCATTAGTATTAAAGAACCCTTTTAACTTAAAAAGGTGTTATTCTGGAAGTCATTTAAGTTAAATAAAACAGAAAGTACTCATCATTGACCTGCAAGTTCTTTTTGTTTGGTCAAGAAAATCAAACTTTCTTAAATAATTTCATGACTTTTGTTTCTGTGTGCTCTTGCCTTATGCCATGCAAACTCAACTTTTTAAGCTTTTAGGAGTATTATAATATTCAATCCTCACTATAAAGAACCACAAAGCTCATCTCCTCCCATACCAACAAAAATGAGCAGGTGCTCACGTGCTGATGTCACAAAGTGAGAACATGCCTTTAAAGGAAGATTCTGCGCTGACAGCACCGCCCCCAGACCAATACACAAACCCAATTTCCCAGCAGAGCTAACAGTGAACAGCAAGAAATGTTCCTTTTAAATGCACAATGACATATCTTTCAATTGTGCCGCATCTCTAATATCCACCGGGTCTAACTGGTCCTAACTGAGAGAAGCAGCTCACACAATTGAATGACCTTTAATTGTGTTTATTTTAAATCACAGAAACTATTGTGTGTGAACTAAACATATGCATCAGAAGACTTGCAGAAATCATAAAAATATGTCTTAAATCACTTAGCTATCCATCCATCCATTTTCTAAACCTGTTTTGTCCCTTTCGGGGTCACAGGGATGCCAGAGACTAACCCAGCCACTTCTGGGCAAAGGCAGGTAGACCCTGGGCATGTCGCCAGTCTGTCACAGGGCCACAATATACACACTCTTATTCACACCTAGAGACTAATTAGAGGAACCAATTAACATATGAAGCATGTTTTTGGACAGGGGGAGGAAGCCGGTGTCCCCCATTGCTGATTCTGCTTCTGGTTCCCCAGCAGGGACTTAAACGGGGACCTTCTTACTATAGGGCGAGAGCGCTAACCACTGCACCACCGTGCAACCCTCAGTTAACCAAACGAAACATAGGTCACATCTGAGACCAGGGAGATCCCACGATGAATGCGGGGGTTGAACTCCACCTCTTTTTGCATTCATTGCAAACTCCAAACATACACTTTTTGGGAGACGATCTAGAAAAAGCACATGTAGCTCTGCTGGTTCTAAGTCGTTTGTTACCTTAAAGCTTTCTGGAGCAGAGGTTTTCCATTCAACAGACTCAAACTATTGAGTTTCCCTTTAAAGAGTCAAAGCTAAATGGAGTGTAAAAGCAGCAGGTTAAGCTAAGTTAAGTGAAAACTCCCTTTCAGTCAGAGATTCTTAAAAAAAAATAAATAAATAGGAGCACAATAAGGATTTCCTTCTATTCAATAGGGCTGCCATGATTAGTCGACTAATTGAATCGACTGTTAAAATAGTTGACGACTAATTTAAAAGTCGATTAGTTGTTACTTTATAGCATATGGAGTCAGAGTGTAGTAAAGTTGAAAGTTAAAATACCATCTTGCTAGTTTTTTGGACTATTCTGGCATGTATTAAGGTTTTTTAGGCTATTATGGAGTTTAGCTACTATTTCAGCTGCATGCTAGCTAGTTTGGCAAATTTAGCATTTTTTTCAGTGTTTGAAGCTAATTTGGCATTTAACTAATATCTCATCTGGCTGTCAGCTTCAAAATTTTCAGTGATCAACTACAGTGTTTTTAGCTATCAATTTCAGCATCTTCAGTGCTAGCTATTTTAGCTAATTTTGTTTAGTTTTTTTTCCGTTTTTAGGATAATTTGAAGTTTAGCTAATATTTCAGCTGCATGCTAGCTATTTTGGCTAATTTAGGATTTTTTTTTTAATTCTTAGGCTAATTTGGAGTTTAGCTAAAATTTCAGCTACATGCTAGCTATTTTCTCCAACAGGCTTTTTTCAGGTTTTTTTTAAGCTAATTAAGCATTTAATAAATATTTTAGCCGGCTATCAGCTTCAGCGTTTTCAGCTATCAACTTCAGTGTTTTTATCTATCAATTTCAGCATCTTCAGCTATCAGCACTAGCATCTTCAGCAGCCATATTCAGCTTACAGCATTTACACTATCATTATCACAGGTAATGTTATATATCTAGTTTTATTTAGTCTAAAGCTAATGGAGGTTAAGATGTGTGCTTTACACCTTGCATGACCCGATTAGTCGACTAATCTAAAAAATAATCGGTGATTATTCGACTATTAAAATAATCATTTGTGGCAGCTCTACTTTTCAAGCATGAGTTGGAGATTCCCTATTCACCCATGCTCCTCCTCAACACAACAGAGACTGCCACAACTTTGCCATCTCTCAGCAGCTCAGGGTCAAAACCTTACCACAACAATCAAGGAGCTAAATTTGTTCTGAGGGAAAAAAACAGACCGAAACTGAATGGGGTTTAACATTTGACTAACCTACAACCATGTGCAGCCTTTTCACTTCTACAAATCAGCTGCTCTACATCGACTATAAATGTTTTCCATTCTTTTTTACAAACTGATCAGAGATTTTTTTTTATTTCAAGAATGTTAAGGTTGAAAATATAACAGCACAGGAGTTCGAACCAGCATGAAAGGATGTGTTACGTTTACTCTTTCCATACAGCGAGCGTTTATGTTTCCACACAAACATACAGAGGAAATGAAATATCAGTCATGATACAGATGGAAACTTGTGACTCTTGACCACTTCAGGGAGCTGACGTTAACTTCAAGTCCTTTGAAAAAACAAAATGTAATTCAGCTCATGTCAAAGATGAAGAACTCTTGCAGCTTGAACAACGGAACCGTTTGGCCAAAACCAGAGATGGTCACACAGATAATCGGCTCTGTTTGGGCAGGTGTGAAAACGAACCTGACCAAAAGGGAACTCTGAAAACACTCATCACTCAGAAGTGACCCTTCATCTAAATGTGAACACTATCCAGGGAACTAAAGACAAAGCAAAGAGAGGAAATGGCCCGTTCTGGATCGGATCAGAAAAAACAGCTCCAATCTAAAGAATAAAGAACATATTTTGAGTGGACACAGGGGCCAAAATTTAATGATTAAGTGAAAAAAATGTACTGGCCAAAAAATTTAATTACTGACCAAATTATTATCCTATTTTACACATAAAAAAAACCTAAGCATTTGACTTTACAATGATAAGATGTTGAATGCAAACAGAGAGGAAATCACAACATGACTAAAACATCAAATAAAAACAACTTTACTGCTTTGTTTTGCTTTTGTCTGAAGAAACTTTTTAAAGTAACACCTTTCTTGAGTTCCTGATCAAAGTCTTTGCTCTCTGCTTTTGGTGTTTCACACTGTCAAAGAAGTGTTATTTTTTCTATCCCAAATGAGTTCTTTCTGTTTTCTTAACCACAGCAGCAAAACACAGTGCTGAAAAAGCCCCCTTTGAAAACAGCCTGGAAACATTACAAAGTTTTGGATTATTGTCATTATTAGGGTTTATAGATTGAACCATGATTTGTACTTTTTAATAGGACTGGGTTGATAAAATCGATTAATCGATTTGAATCGATTTAAACTTAACAGATCAATAACCCATTCATATAAATATAATTGATCTAGCACATAAAGCTAAACTCTGCTAGCTTGATGCTAACTTTTAATTCCTTGGTCGACCCAAACATACATTGCTGACTAAATAAACATCTTTATAAACTCACAGACATGAATTTTCCAAACTCTTTTAAGGAAATATTTTTAAAGTAACTATTTGTGGTCCAAAACTTCATTTTTTTGGTTCATACTGTCTTCTTCTTCTGGAATAAGGTGTAATGCTATATTGTGAGCTCCACCTAGTGCCCAAACTGAAACACCCTCCAGGAGAGGCAGAACAATGTTTACAATGTTAATGATCTGAACATTTTTGTTAGAACTTTTGTATTTGAGAAACCACGTAAGCTATTAACAATCTCATTATTTCATACATTTTACAGTATGTGAACTGTATCAGAGTAACATAGATATATTCAAAACATATAGTAGATTATTAATTATTTCTAAACAAATGTGTCTAAAATGCGTAAAATCAAAATTGAACTCAATTTAAGAATTCTGAAAAAAATCAGGAGAACAGGAGATCAGAATCAACAAAATGGATAAAAACACTAAGATTAAGACAGAAAGAAATAGTGTTTGTCACTTTAAATAATTTTTTTCGTCAATCTTCTGGTTAAGTTTAGCAGTAACATAAACAAAAAAACATCACTGTTGTTTTGAATCATTTAACAACAAATCCTTAAAATGTTCTCCACAAAATTCTGCCTACTCTTTTTGTTCTAAAACATTGCGTATTGGTGCAAAGCCGGTATGAAAAGCCGCCTTTCTGCGCTGCCAAATCAGTGGATTCCCGCCGGTGATTACGTAATCACTTCACTACTGTACAGGGCTGCGCAAGGCTTCTTTTTTCTGCCCTTCAGAATCATCTAGAATGACATTAATTTCGTCAACGGTTGAAGAGTTACTAGAATCAAAAGTTTGCCTCGTGTAGAAACAATCTGTGAACCACCAAAAAAAAAACACAGAAAACAGCAGCTTTGACAACAATGACCATTCACCCACAGTGATCAACCTTGTGGAGTGGGAGGGGTCTGAGATGGGGCTGGACCCAGATGCATTCCTGTGCTTCAGATAACAGTCTGCAGGTATGAGTGCATGAAGAACTGTTGATTAGATAAGACATTTCTTTTAATTTAAAGTATGCATGAACAACATACATTTCATGGGAAGGCGCTGTTGTGAAATACAGTACGGAAGCAACAAGACAAATGTTAACCCTTTAACAGCTTAGCTCCAGTGTTTTTGTTCTTTTATTTACTGCGACTCGCGCCGCTTTTCTCCTTCAAAATCTACTGGAATTACATTGATCATGTCAACAATTGAAAAGTTTCAGTATGTTAAAGATTTCGTGTTTAACACCCACTGCTAATACACAGTGGATTCAATTCTGTCATATTTAAAACATTGTTTATGAATGTCCTACGAATTATTTTGTTCTATTTATCCACCACGTTTTAAAAGTTCAGTGAGTGAAAATATTGTCCAACTTTAAACTGGTTCATGAACACATCAAGGCTACAGACGAAGCATCTTGGTAGCATTAGCATGATGCTAACGCTACATCACCAAACCAACACGTTTTATCAAACTTTCGATTGCTACAATAAGTCCAGCCATTTTGTCGTCCCGTTCTGAATGACTCCAATAAAAAAATATCACCAGATGTAACACTGCTTCATTAGTCGAAACAAAGGAGAAGATTAGCGGAAGTGACCGCGGAGGTATGGTGTCTTATGAGCGTTGTTTGCCTTTCATGCAGATGAAAGAAGTGGAGAGGAAAAGTGGAGATGTCCAAAAAATTACCAAAACAAGAGCTAATAAACATAAAAAAAATAGATGAAAACATTTACTTTCCAAGTATCTCTTTAACTGCTCGCTACTGGCGAGTGACAATTTCGGACCCTTCAAAATAAAAGTTTTTTGCGATAGACTCATTCCTTTATCGAGAAAAAAGCTCTATCGCGATATTTATCGTTATCGTTTTATCGCCCAGCCTCATTGAGAGACAATTAAATCTGGGATTCTATTACGTCACCCAGCTGTAGAAATAAAAAAATACAATTTGAAGACAGAATCAAAATCTTAAGCAAGCTGCAATCAGCCAAAGTGAGAAAACAGGATCATTCTGGTCCCATGAATCAACACTGGAGACAAAAGAAAAGAAAACTGAAAAGGGAATAAAATGACAAAGAAGCTTCATGAAGAGCAAAGTTTTTAAGCTCAAACCAGTTTGTCTCCGCACAAATTTTCTGTACTATTTTCTATATATTTATACAGAATAAACATAGATTAATAATTAAGATCACCAGTTCTGTAAATATATTAATCAGTTGTTCAAAACCCCGGAGACTCTCAAGTAACATTTTTACAATTACTAGAGGCAAAATTTTAATAAAACAAGATATCCAAATTTCCTCCAAATTCCTCCAGTAACTCGCAACAACCAGGCTACACAGAAAGGTTTAATTCTCCACACAGAACCTGATTTGTGTGACCGAATGATCTGCTGAACCTGAGCTACATGCAGAAACTGAACCGCAGACAGACAGAGATCATGCAGAGCTAACAGCGTTATCTGCGTGTTTGGATAAGAATCTCCAGAAATGTTACCAAGATGAAGAAGCCCTTGGGTAAAACAAGATGATATCACTCAGTTCAGGCCCACACCAAACCGTCTGACACAATCTGCTCAGCACACACCAATGAGCTGTCACAATTTATGGGTTTTCTCACATACACAGACAGCTAAAGTTTGGAGGAGGCGTGTGTAACTGAAGCTATAAAAGACCGAGGTCCCAGTAAGAGGGCTGCCATGATTAGTCAAACAATCGACGACTAATCGACTATTAAGGTAGTCAACGACTAATTTAATAGTCGATTAGTCGTTACTGTATATTATATGGAGTGTAGTAAAGTTGAAAGTTATAGTGGCATTATGTTAGCTTTTTGGACTATTTAAGAATTTATTTTTGTTTTTTTAGGTTATTTTGGAGTTTAGCTAACATTTCAGCTACATGCTAGCTATTTTGGCTAACTTAGGCTTTTTTTTTGTTTGTTTGTTTTTCGGGTTGTTTTGGAATCTAGCTAATATTGCCTCTATATATGAGCTGTTTTGGCTAACTTGGACTTTTTTCAGTATTTTAGATAGATAGAACCTTCCATGAACACAGATTATAAAGCAGTTTTTTAATTCCATGAAAGAGAGCTGTTGTTTTAAGAGCAAAAAAATGAGGTAACGTTTTCTTTAGAGCAAAAGCTCTTCAGCAAACTAACATCCTTCCTCCAAACTAAAAGTGGCACGCCCATCCCTCACTCCTCTTCCACCATTCAAACCCCTCAACGAAAAGGAAAGGCTTTCCAGGAGAGGAAACGGCCTGAGCGAGCTGCACAACAGCCAGCATGATGGCGGTTCTAGGTGGAGCCATTTCTTTCTGTTCTCAGATGGTACGTATGCTGAAAAGTCCCTAAAGATTTGTATTTGCTGGCATCTCTTTCACAATTACAGTTATCCATGTGTCCATGAAGGTCTTCGGCTTCAGCTAAAAGCCTGAACTCTGCCACTTGTTGTTCACAATCTTTTCTTGAACAGATGTAAGAAAAAAAATCCCACAAAAAGAGACAAATTGGATTTAGAACTGCACCAATAACCACTGAAGCCTCCTCTCCATGAACATATCTGATCAAACTTGCAGAACAACCTTCAGTAAAAAGACTTTGGACTGTAGTCATCTGCCAGATCGTTTTCCCTCCCAGGCAAACAGGATCCACAAGGTGTGTTTGTACAGATTCTGGCGGTCCTGCACAAAGGAGCCATGATTACACTGAAAACTGATTAGAATTGAAAATTGGACAAAGAGAATAAAAAGCTTTCATCGTACAAAACGCTTCAGAAACAGGACTGCTGATTTACAGCCACAAAAGGTCAGACTTTACTGCCTGGGATGATCGGCTTTTTTCTGTGGTGGAGCACTACGCTCTGCCTTGTAGATGGGTTTTCTTAGGAGTGTGTTTACCTGAAAAGAATAATTATTTTCCACTGGAATATTTTCACCAACAGTCGGTCCAAGATCTGTTAGGAACAAGAGGACGCAACTGTCTCCATACCACTGTCACCACAGATCACAAAACGTGTATTATTTTTGTTTTTAATCAATAAACCAAAACCAAATCTATATTTCTCAAAAAGCAATATCCATTTGCAATTACAGCAGTTTATTAAATTGAACTCTGTTCAATTAAAGAAAAAAATGTCTTTCTTAGCAAAAATTATTTTTGGATACATTTGAAAACTAAGTCAGGGATAATGCCCAACGACGTGTGCGTTATCAGCAATTAATGCACGCTGCTAAAGCCTGAACCGTCATCCGTTTCACGTTAGATGGTTGGTTCCGCGAAGTGCATTCATTTCTGATAATGCACACTTCGAAGGGCTTTATCACGCTTATACTATTGTCACTTCCAAAAAACTTAAATATTCAATAAATGCTTAGTACTATATATATTTTTTTTTTGTTTAGAATTGCTCTTTTTTCAGAGCAAAGTGGACTATGTGGTGCGTTGTCACGGTAACATGACAACATGCCGCTGAGCAGGCACCAACATCAACTGCAGCAGCAAAGGAAAGCGATATATATTCTGATTGTCACGATAAGTTAAATAAAGCATCAGCTCAGAGAAAGTTCACCTCTTACTGCTTTATTTTGTCCAGATAATAAAGAAAAAGATTGTTTTAGAGAAGCCTGTGCAGTGATATAGAAAGTATGGGCTATCTGATGGGAACTTCCTTTTTAGGAGTGCATTATCACTGCGGATTATCACTTTTTAATTCACACCCAGAAGCCAGTTAGTATTCAACCAGACCATGGCATAATTTCCTTTAACCAATTTGGTGAATTTGATCATTTTAAAGACTGAGTGGCTGCAGAAGACTAAGACAGAAGAGAATTTAAAGAGAAGATGAGACTGGTCACTAGGGATGTCCCGATCCGATCACGTGATCGGAAATCGGGGCCGATCACGTGATTTGGGACTCGATCGAAATCGGAATCCTTTGTCCGATCAGGATCGGATATTTCATTTATTCTCATTATGATCAGAGTTTTATATTTCATCTTATCATTACGGATAAATACTCCACTACAAGTCTGCATGTCACGAAAAGATCACAAAATGTCATCACCAGAAAACGCAGCAGAAAACGCCACCAGCTCAAGCAGAAGGCTAACTTGTAAACAAAGCTAGCTAGAAAGCTAACTTCCGGGACCAACAACTCTTTTAAAAACGCTTTAAACTGACAGCAAGTGTCTCTATTGGTTTGTCATAACTCAAACAACAACCTCTAAAGGTATCCCAACAGAAAAAGACAGTATTTTTTTTCTTTTTAATGTGAAGCTCTTCATGCTGCAGACAGATGGCTAAACAGCAGCTGCTAACTGCTACATGCTAGCGCCGTGATTTAACTCCTTAGGACCCGAGCTGTCCTTTGATATGCCTGTTTTATTTATCTGACAGAAATAACAGTTAAGAAAATTAACTACTGTGGTAATAAAACCAAAAATGTGATGTCTTCAGAACTTCAAAAATAAGCACATAATCTTAAAAATAACTAAATAAATAAAACTAATAAATTAAAACTAATAATGACACTCATCAAATGTTATGCTAAAATAAAATCATAATTTATTTTTAAGAATTTTAAATGAGGACAGGAATCACATTTGGTCAAAAATGTTCAATAGCTCTAAAGATTTTAAAGCTAAAGTCACTAAACTTTCTCACATGACTAATTATCACTTATATAACAAGAAAATTGTATTTTTTTCCTATTTTATATTTGCTGTATTTTTACTTGTTTATTAAAGCTACTTCACAGAAGTGTTTTATTTAAGTTTTTAATGATAAAAGAAGGTTAATGAAATATAAATAAGGGACAACACTAATCTGTTTGTTTAATTTAGTCATGATTTAAATGTCTTATAAAAGTATCGGCTCGGGACTCGGTATCGGCAGATACACAAAATCAAATGACTCGGAATCGGATCGGACCCAAAAAAACCTGATTGGGACATCCCTACTGGTCACAAAGGGAGCAAATCTCTATTGATCCCTGAGTTAAATTTTACACTAAAGTACCTTATTTATAGTTTGGTTTGAAGAATCTTTACACAGTATATTGCTTTATTTTCTATTCATGATCATTGTAGAAGACTGGTAAAAATCTCTCATTTTGATTTTTATGAAATCTCAATTTTGCACATTTTAGGCAGTGTTTGCTCATTAACCATTTGCTGTTGTCATTCCATTGCTTAGTTGGGTCAAGCAAACCCCAGTCAATATGTCCCTCACACTTCCTGCTTCATTCTTGCCGTGCAGAATTCAATGGGTGATGTCAGAGATTATCCATTCAGTGTCCACGTTCAAAGTTCAAACGTGCTCAGAACTGTCGTCCTCTTGACTATCCAAGTCAGGACCAAATAAGTACTCATTTAGAAGAAGTGGGAAAATGGCAAAAGGAAGACTCAACATGGTTCATTAAGCCTCACGAGTTTGATAACTTAATGACATTATATCAAAGAAATAATACAGGTTTTCCCAAACTGACTCTGAAGCAGCAGAAGCTGGTTGCTCCTTAAACTGGATTCATCTCCACGTTTCAAAACTAGAATCCTCAAAACTGTCTGGTAATTCCATCAATCTCAGCTTTGATTTTGAAACCTAAACCTTTGTCTTTCCTGCTCCCTCATTTCAGTCAAACATCCTCCTTTCCTCCTCCACTGTAATCACAAAAGGCCTTGTACAGGAAGTTGCATCTTGAAACTTGAACATTCAGTAGCGAACATAGATTCTCATTATCAAAAAGGAAGCAGACGAAGAGACGGAAAAACAATGGAAGCAAACAATGTTGCTTTGGACTGGATCTCAACCTCTCATTCACACTAGAAATCAGAAATTAAAAAAGGGCTTTTGCAAGAGTTGAAGAGATTTCTAAATACTCCATTACTTTTGCTAAATTCTCAGTAGATTTTAGCCTTAAAAGGCTGATGAAGTACTAAAAAAAACTATTTTGGGATTTGAATTTGTGATAGAAACTATGAATCCTTAATCAGAAACAATTCAACAAGGATTTTAATACAGCTTTCATAGATATAAGCTCTATTTCTGGGGGAGGGGACCCCACCAGGCAGTAAACATAGTACATTAGCATTAGCATCAAGCTAAATCCTGACTGTCCTTTAATCTGTATACAGAACCAATCACAGGCTTTACACGAGATTACAGCAGGAAAAACCAGAACGTGGAAGCAGATTTTTCAAAAACACACATTTGAACTGGGTGCTGGGCCCCCACAGATGTCTTTTATTACCAATTTTTGGATCCTTTTTATTATCTATGCATAGAAGATGAAAATGAGAAGAAAAAATAGAGAAAATAGCAAAAACAAATGTAAAAATAAATGGGTTGTTTGATATGTTTTGAATTAAAAAGACACTTTCTATTGAGTAGAAGCTACATAATCTGACAGCAGGCTTTACAGATCCCAGCAAGCGAGCTCCCTATCCGTAAATCAGCCGCGCTGGCAGCTCGCTGGAGTTGGCTGCTGTGGACTTAAGCGACTGCTCCCCGAAGCAGCCACAGAACCGACTCTGCTTTTGTCCCGAGAGGGGATGGCTTCATTCTCCAAATTCCATGGCCACCATCAAAGCAGTGAAGAGGGAGGCGTCCCAAACACAGCCACACAAATGTCGCAGTGCTGCTCAGAGAGCATTGTTCCCCCATTTCACAGCGTTTCACATCATGATATCCAACTTTTTTGAACAGCAGAGTCCTAAAGTTGACTTTTCAGTTGATAGTGTGAAATGTAGGGAAAATTTATTTAGCATTCAACAAACAATCCCAAATGGTATGAGTAGGGAAATCTAAACACAATATAGCAAAGTTTTAAGACAGCAGTGGTCTGCATTTGGGAGGGTGTGAAATCCTGGATCTGAATACCCCTCACCCCCACCAACCCTTCTCTTCTGTATCTTTGGAGTAGGACTGAGGGAATGAGGGAATGAGGGCAGGGCTGGGGCCCCGAGGCCACCGTCTCCCTACTTAATAGCAAGCATTCAGCACAGCATACATAGGCTTCCTGCACCAACACACATGCTACAGCTAACGTTTTGATTCAGCATCAGTCCACATGTGACAGCTGGGCACCAAAATGGTTGCTTTTTTGTGTGCATCTTATTTTTCTGTATTACTATTAGACCTGCAACAAACAATTATTTTAATAGTTGACTAATCACCGATTATTTTTTCTGGTTAGTCGACTAATCGGGTCATGTGCAAAAAGCACACATCCTAACCATCATTAGCTTTAAACTAACTAAAAACTAGATATATAGCAGTACCTGTGATAATGCTAGAGTGAATGCTGTAAGCTGAATTTGGCCGCTGAAGATGCTGAAATTGATAACTAAAAATACTGAAGCTGATAGCTGAAAACGATGAAGCTAATAGGCAGCTAAAGTATTAGTTAAATGGCAAATTTGCCTAAAAAAAACTGAAAAAAGACTAAATTACCCAAAAAGCTACCATGCAGGTGAAATATTAGGTACACTCCAAAATAGCCTAAACACAAAAAGGCCTAAATTAGCCAAAATAGCTAGCATGAGCTAAAATATTTGCAAAACTTCAAATTAGCCTAAAAAAACGGAAGAAATCCTAAATTAGCCAAAATAGTTTGCGTGTAGCTGAAATATTAGCCTAACTCCAAAATAGCTTAAAAAAAGAAGCCTGAATTATCCAAAAAACTACTGCGCAGCTAAAATATTAGCTAAACTTCAAAATAGTCTAAAAACTAAAAAAGGCCTAAATTAGCCAAAATAGCTAGCAAGCTGCTGAAATATTAGCCTTATTCCAAAATAGCCCAAAAAACAAAAAAGCCCTAATTAGCCAAAAAGCTACTATGCAGCTAAAATATTAGCTAAACTCAAAATTAGAATAAAAAGGCTGAAGAAATCCTAAATTAGCCAAAAAAGCTACTATTCAGCTGAAATATTAACTAAACTCCAAATTATTCTGAAAAAAAACTAAAGAAATCCTAAATGAGCCAAAATAGCTAGCATGTAGCTAAAATATTAGCTAAACTTCAAAATAGCCTAAAAAACCTTAATAAATGCCAAAATAGTAAAAAAAAACATAATGCCATTATAACTTTAATTTTACTACACTCTGACTCCATATAATATAAGTGACGACTAATCGCTATTAAATTAGTCGTCGACTATTTTAATAGTTGATTAGTCGACTAATCAGGGCAGCCCTAATTACCATCATCAAAAGTCTGCACTTTAACCTGCTTTTAAAGAACATGAAAACTGTCTGGCCCCACAATTAGTTCCTAAAACACTAAAGAAAATCTGAAACACTGCTGCACGCCACGTGGAAGGAAGTGTTGCCGGGGTAACACAGTAAACACGTGTGCTGCTGCCAGCAGAGCCCAAGCTGGCAGTCCATCTGAGCATCCTCACGCCAACAGACTTCCACGGACGCACACAAGCATCAGTGTGTCATGGCTGCAGCTGAGACCCAGCATCCCTCTGTCTCCCCATGAAAGGTTGATTGTGGGGACTATTTGTGGACAGCAGAAGAGCTCCACTTTGGAGCGTTAGAGGAAGTGGCTGCCCACAGGCTGGCAGTGCTGGCAGCAGCACGCACTCCCTCCTCTGCCCTGATCTTCACCCTCATTCTGAAAGGTTTCCACTTCCTGCCTAAGTTTGAGGTAGATTCCTGTACATTTGTAGCAGATTATTAGTTCTTATATGACTGAAAGTATCATCTTTATGTTCTGTATTAGAGATCTCCATCCAATGCTGCAAATAAGAAAATCCACTCGCTGCAACCGTGACTTAATACCACATTAACGGTAAAGATGCGCATGCGCAGTGCATGAAGAGAGCCTCAAAGAAAGAAAAGTGCACAGGAAGTTCATCAAGCTGCAAATGATCTCTGTCTTAATGAGGCCGCTCAGCATAATGTGCATTTGGAACAAGATGGAACAAGATTTATGGCTTGTTTGCTATGATTATTGAATGCTTTACACATCTCTCCAAACAAAATCAGGAGATAAAATTGAAATTCAAACTAAAAACAACCTATCAAACCATAACCAAATTCTTTATTGAAAAGAAGCTCTCTTCTACTCTAAAATATTGCTGTTCTTCAACAACAGACACATATTAAAACTGAATTTATGCTCGGAATCATTCAGTGATTCCCCAAGCTCACCTTTGATTGGCTGAGGTTCATAGCCCTGTATGTGTGAGCGGCTTTATTTGCAAATACTGCGATCGGTGTCCAAATAATAGACTGAATGTAGCCTCAGATGACGAGAGAAGATTAAAAGAAATATTGATAATTTTTATGTTAAAAATGTTCAGGCCTGATCCGTACAAAAATGATAAAGACTTGGTTCAGCTGAACACGTTTTTACTTCAGCCTCACTGCGGCGTCCTGGCAGTGGTTCTTCTGTTAGAAACTATTATAATCAGTCAGCAGGTCCACTGAAAGCCAGGTGGCGCCATCTAGAAGGTCCTGCAGAATTTGTCAAGAGGACCTGGCTGCAGAAAACAGTACGGCTCCAAGATGGCACCAGACCATCAAAAGTCAGAAGTTTGAACAAGGTTTACGCTCTTCCCCTAGAAACACACCGAGACCAGGTTACGGTTATTCATTATGTCATTTATACAATTGATGCTCCGAAAAGTTGAGCATTTTCTTATTTAAAACATGAGTCACTTTACAACGCAGCTCCACTCAAGCATGACCTTAATCCCAAAAACAATGACTGCTCCTTTCTGGGGCAACTCACTCACATTCATTCGGACTCCATGCAGCACCAACAGAACAGAACAACTTGTAAAAGTAAGATGGCGTCGATAGCGCGGTCGTCTCTATACTACGTGTGTCAAAGTCAAGGCCCGGGGGGCCAGATCCGGCCCTCTGGGTAATCCGGCCCTCCAGATCATTTTATTTTATTGTTATTAATGGCCCTGTTATTTTGCACTTATTTTTAACTTGTATAATTTTGATAAAATATATTTTTATGGAGAGTAGAATATTGAAAGTTATTTAAGGTTTAAGTTCATTTATTCTGGAATAATATTCTCACCTTTTTATTATTCATAATATGTTAAAAAGTTACGGTTTTAAAAATTGGCATTCTGTTAGCTTTTTGGATTATTTTGGCAATTACTAAGAATTTTTAGGCTATTTTGGAGTTTAGCTAATATTTCAGCTACATGCTAGCTGTTTTGGCTAATGTAAGCTTTTCTTTAAATTTTGTTTAGGCTGTTTTTTAGTTAGGCTAACATTTATACACTAGCTGTATTGGCTTTTTTCAGTTTTTTAGGATAATTTCAAGTTTAGCTATTTTTTCAGCTACATGCTAGCTGTTTTGGCTAACCTGAGTTATTTTTTTTTAAGTTTTTTGGGCTAATTTGGTATTTAGCTAGTATTTTAGCTGTCTATTAGCTTCAGCGTTTTCAGCTATTAACCTAGCTAACATTTTTAACTATCAATTTCACCATCTCAGCTATGAGCACTAGCATCTTCAGCGGCCAAATCCAAGTTATAGCATTCACACTAGCACTATCTCAGGTAATGCTATATATCTACTTCTTAGTTATGCTAAAAAGTTACAGTTTTAAAAATGTAGTTTCAGAGTGTTCAATAAATGTTTATCCTGTTCGGCCAGCGACCTAAGGTGTGTTTTGGATTTTGGCCCCTTGTGAGATTGAGTTTGAGACCCCTGCTCTTGACTCACACACCTTGGTGGCTGTCTTGTAAGAGGTATAGAGGCTTCAAACACTTTGGTCTTAAAATAGCAACACAGCAACCGAAGTGTTATTAGTCGTAACTTTATTTGTCTGGTGACAGGTGGAATATTTGAATCAATGTAAACAGTAAAAGTTCAGCACCACATAAATTTAAGAAAATCTTTGAATCTGCAATACATAAGATATCAGATAAGCCACTGAGTAATTTACATACAAATAATAGTTTCCTATAAGACATGATGGGAAAAAATTATTTAGTAAATAGTAAAAAAAAAAAAACAGTTATAGAGCGTTCTTAAGGCTCATGCACCTTTTAGCCAACTGTTTTAATAGAGGACTTCCCCTGTAAGGTGTCCACTTCCCATGTACAGCCTCACTACAATGGACAACACCCTGCCAGTTGTGCTGTGTGAACTCCAGAGCTGAAAAGAGTCTGTGGGAGTGTCACACTGTCCTGAATGAGACCCACACACAGAACCCTTTCCTGGTTTCCACACAGAGGGGACAATCTGGATTCCAACTCTAAACATAAGTCTCCCTCGAGTCCTCGTCTGGCTTCCTGTTTAGGCCTCAGATTGTAAATTCTATTGGCTGCTGGGTCTTTGACACAGCAGAGGAACCACTGTCAAAACACAGCGAGATGCGAGGGACCCTTCCCCTCAGAGAGCCGCACCCCGACACCGTGGACCTGAACCCAACACACGGTCAGCCATGTCGAATAGGCGGATAACAATACGAGCAACCTGACACCTGAGACACACAAAAGACTGTGCCACCAGGTGAGTGAAAGAATCACAGACTCAAAAACCAAAAATTATGAAAGCTAGAAGTCTCCTGCTGGTTACTTGAATGCACATCAGGAGTGCGACAACCACTCGTCTCCTCGAATCACTCACAGCAACCTGTCGACTGAAGAGAAGAGAAAAAGCTGCACACAGGAAGTTCGCGGCAGCACATTGCATCATAGGGGTGATGATAGCATTATTGAAGAGTATCTGAATGCAACTTAAGATGCTAAAAACCATTTCATTTAGAAACCTGACTGTAAAAACGCATCAAGCTGCTGCAGCCGAGGGGGTGATGGCAGCATTCATCATTAAGCTTAAGTGTTTGCTTTTACAAGGTAAAACGGCTTTGATGCATTAAAGCGAGGGCGGCTTTCATGTCTGCTTCCCAGATGAGTTTTACAGCCGTGCACTGCTCTGCGAAACAGGAAGGAAAGTTTCTGCACGGCTTGCTGTGTGTCCACCTGAGAACATCCTGTATTAACCTCCATCTCTGAAACTAAACTGCAAGAAGATGCAAAAACGTGCAATTAGAAAAGTTGATGACATCATGCTTTTGGGCCATGTTACACTTCCTGGCAATAAATAAATGATGTTAAAGTCCTGCTGCAAATAACAGACTGTCCCGCGTCATGTAGAGTGTGCTTCCATGGAAGAAGGCGGTTGAATATTTCATGATTAAACGGGGCATTATACTGTTCAGATCTAGGCCAAGGCTCAGGCTGAAAGGAAGGGAGGAGGGGGGCTCAGATAACGGTCCAAAACCCCGTCCCAACAAGGGACGAGGGGGGCTCAGGGCAGGGGGAGGCTTTTAATCCAAAAACAGAAAGAAAAACAGCCAACAACACACCAAACCCAGAAGAAATACAACTGAAAGTAGTCAAAAGTGTGTCTGATTCCCATGTGGGGATCAGACGACTTTTTAGGCGGAGAAGCTGCAGCAACAGCTCAGGCTGAAACCGAAGGAGAAACTTTGCTCCTAAATCTGGCAGCTTTTTACCGTAAGTGAGAGTGGCAGACACCCAGAGAAGATTTTTTTTCTTTTCCTTCTTTATTTTTCTTTACTTTTTTTTAACGGTAAAGTGGAGAAATAAATCCGTCTTAGGTCACAGTCGACCAAACATTAGCCCCCCCCGGGAGCTAGCCGGGCTAATGCTAGCTCTTAGCAAATCAAGTTAGCTTTCGTTTGCTGTCAACAGGGAGGGTTGGCTTCTAGAACAGTCTAGAGTTGCTTTCTGGGCTAAAGATTAAAACACATTTGCGTATCAATTCAAATATGTACTCAAAAATCTATGACAACTTCTGGTAGACTCAAACTCAAGTCCACTAATCCCATGAGGCCTCTGCGTCCCCGGCCTATATTTGACAGGTTACCGCCTGACAGTTCCTAATACAGGTCAGCTGTGAAATGCGTCCCGGTTGGTCCACGCCTCCCTCCCCGCCTCTTCTGGTGAGACGCCGCTAGAGCTAACAGGATAGGCTAGCCGGAGCACCCACCTCGCTTGTCGAGGTCGTACCCGACCACAACAAAGTAGTCGGCGAGCCTGGCCATCTTGGGAGCTCACGGCGACAGGTCTCTCTCGGTAATTCCGCTCGTTTTCCCGCCTTCAATAGTCCATTTAGGCGCTGCCGGTAGCAGAGACATCACCAGCGACAGTAGCATCCTTCCAGCTGCACTCCGCCGCCATACTGTCAGTGTGCCGAGCCCTGACAGCCCGGAGTCTGCGCAGTGACGACTTACAGGGAGGGGCCGCAATGTCCCAGAGCAGGAGAGCAGGGCCTCGGGGGCCAACCTGCAAGTAGTTCCTCACTCTGAAAATAAAGACTACTGAAGAAACTGTTCAATTATGCCAAGTAGCACATTGATTCCTTTATTTTTGGGTTTAATATAGATTATGTATGCATTTTTTAATATAAAAATGTTAAGCTGAGAAGGAAAAAACTCCTAGCAAGGCGGTTATTGTAATTATCCCACACAAAAAGTAGTATATTGAAGTGTACTAAAACTTAGTCTATACTAAAAGTATACTTTTTATATCTATTATAAAATGTTCCAATTTAGTCTGAAGAAGTTTTATATTGCAAATACACAGTCTATACTTATACACTTGATAAATACACTTCAAGAGTATTACTATTTAGCTTGTTTGTAAACCATAGACATATATATCACTGGACATATCAAACCCTCCTCCCTCGCGTTCCAAACAGGAAGTACCAGTTGGCTCCAAGAAGCCAAGGGGGGTGGACTGATTCTCGACAGTAGTTGCCCTGGAAACGAGACTCGGACCAATCGCCGTCGTCTGGCTCCAAAATGGCGACTGATTTGGCTTCATTTTGCTGGAGCCGGAACTAAGGCATTTTTTGAGTGACATCATACCCGTTTCGTCCGTCTTTATTTACAGTCTATGTTGTAAACCAAGAGTTAAGGTGCTGCACAAAAAGGTTGAAAAATCAGTCACATCACAGGTCAATCAATGTTAGACTGTGAATGAAAGAATGAGGAGAAACGAGAAACGAAATGAGTGAAGCTTCATTTCAACTTAAAGTTTTTTTTTTTTTATATATAAATCAAAGATGTTCTATTGAGACGTGATTTCAACAACAGAATCCTCAAGGGTGTTCATTATTAAAAGCCTGTATTTGTTCGATTTTGTTTGATATTGGCAGCAGAGTGATATATGTGCTTTGTAGGTTTGACCAATCGGGGATGATGTGCAGATATTTTACAGTATCCAATAATACATTTTTAGAAATAAATATTTTAAAATTAGATCACTAAATTTATTTCTGCCCTTTTTCAAAAATCAATATTCAAATCTTTTATGTTTGGATTTTGTCTTTTGGTATTTAAAGATTATTGATTAAAAACAAAGCAAAGTCAGCAACAACACCAAAAGAGGCATAAAATTATGGAACACTGGAGTGCTCTTAATTTTATCTCATCATCATCATCATCTTTATTTATAAAGCGCTTTAACACAATTTTAAAATTGAAACAAAGCGCTGAACATTAAAAACTAAAAAGCGTAATAAAACAAATGTAATAAAATAAGTGAATAAAGATAAAAACAACATAATAAAAGGTAAGAACATGATAAAAGAACACACAGAAGGTAAAAAACATACAATAAAATTTGAAAGTAAAAAATCAGAGCAACATCTCATACGTGAATAAAAGCCTGGCTATAAAAATGAGTCTTCAGTCTAGTTTTAAAAATGGACAGGGAAGTGGCTTGTCTAATATTTAGTGGCAAAGCGTTCCAGAGCTTTGGAGCACAGACAGAAAAGGCTCGTTCCCCTCTGCATTTCCTTTTGGACCTCGGTACCTCCAGGAGAAGCTGATCAGCTGACCTGAGGCACCGGGCTGGAGTGTAGGGAGAGAGGAGCTCATCAAGGTAAGGCGGGGCGAGACCACTCAAAGATTTAAAAACAAATAAAAGAATCTTAAAGTGAACTCTAAAATGGACAGGCAGCCAGTGAAGGGAAGCCAGAACTGGTGTGATGTGGTCCCTCTTCCGTGCTCCAACCAGGACACGAGCAGCAGCATCTTGAACCAGCTGCAGACGTGAGAGGGACGACTGGCTGATCCCGAAATATAGCGAGTTGCAGAAATCCAGCCGGGATGTAATGAAGGCATGGATCACTGTCTCAAAGTGCTGTTGGGATAAAAATGGCTTCACCTTAGTCAACCGCCTCAGCTGGAAGAAGCTGCTCTTCACCACTGAGCTGATGTGGGAGTCTAGTTTAAAATCACTGTCCATTTTAAAACCCAAGTTTAAAACAGACTGTTTAATGTGTGGAGTCAAGACACCCAGATCCATCTTGGAGGGGTCACAGGAGCCACTTGGACCAAACACCATCACCTCTGTTTTTTGGTCGTTAAAACTCAAAAAACTGAGGGCCATCCAATTTTTTATGTCATGAAGACAAGACAGGAGGGCAGTTATAGAGGAACCGTTTTTGTTGATGGGGACGTATAACTGACTATCATCAGCGTAACAGTGGAAGGAAATGCCATGTTTTCTAATGATAGAGCCCAGTGGAAGGAGGTATAGAGAAAAAAGAAGAGGTCCTAAGATTGAGCCTTGAGGAACCCCACAAGACAGAGGAGCAGCAGCAGATGTAAAACCGGATAAGCTCACGCTCAAAGTTCTGTCTGCCAGATAGGATCTGAACCAGTCAAGAGCTGTACCGCAGATCCCTACCACGTTTTTTATCTGTTCTGCATAGGGCTAAGAATAACCAATATTTTCCAGAATCAATTCAGTTTGATTCACCAGAGCCTGGATTGATTTGATTCCAATTTTTTTTAATTCTTTCGATCCACTCAGTTCAATTTGATTCAATTTTGAGCTTACACGGTTCACACATTTAGACACGTTTGTCTAGAAATACAATAATAATCTATATATGTTTTCAAGATATTCATATTAATGAGAAACAGTTCACATACTGTAAAATGTATTAGTGAAATTATATTAAGATTGTTAATACCGACATTGGTACATGGATTCTCAAACAGAGAAGCTCCAACTATTGTTCTGCTTCTCCTGGAGGGCCTTTCGGTTTGGCCACTAGGTGGCGATCACGCCATAGCATTACACCTTATTCCAGAAGAAGAAGAAACTATGCGCAAAAAAACTGTGTTTTAGACCATAAATGGTTACTTTAAAAAATGTTTCCTTAAAAGGGTTTGGAAAATTAATGCTTGTGAGTTTATAAAGATGTTAATTAAGTCAGCAACGTAAGTTTACGTTGACCGAGCATTAGCTGTCCAATGGGAAATCCCATTATACGTTAGCATCAAGCTAGCGGACTTTAGCATTATGCGTTAGATCGATCTCTACTTTTATTGATCAATTAGTGATCTATTAAGCTTAGATCAATTCAGATCAATTAAACGATTTTATTAATTCAGCCCTTGTTCTGCAAATTTTGCTGGAAAGCAAACACAGACATAGAAAGCAGAGTCAAATGTTGTATGGGAAAACAAAAAGAGCATGCTGCCAAATCTTAAATTAATTTATGTATTTTTTCTTTCTGTGATTGTCCAAGTGTTTTTTTGTTTTTATTAGCATTGATCTTCGACATCATTTTAAAGCAAGGACTACTTGAAAAAAAATGGCAGAAAATTGGTCTACACTGATTAAGAAATCAAGAAAAAAGTGTTTTAAGGCCTGAAAACGGCCTTGAAGAGGGTAAACATCTATCAAAAAAGGAGGAAATTTGCCACAAATGTATGTGAAGATGCTGATCAAGTAGTAAATTCAGTTGTGTCAAATCTTTAATGGGACCTGAGCTCTAAAATGGAAGGTTTTGATATATTTTGCTTGTCACTGAAAATGCACAAAACACTAAAAACAGACAAAAAGACTTTTTGGAGATAACACTCAAGTGGGATAGGAGGGAAGCCTGATGGTTCATATCCGTGTAGCCCGTCCTTGACTGTCAACGAAGCGACAACCTCAAGAGGATTCCAGCACTTCCTGCACTTTAACCTCTAACCTAAAGTGCTAATCTCTTTCTGGATGTAGCTAATGGACAGTGCAAGATGTCACATTTTTTTGTAAAGAGCTTTGTTTTGCCAACTCTCAATAAAGCTGTCTTCTTACACATTAAATGTGTCTGGGTGTTGGGATGAAAGTTGTCTCTAACAACCAAAAAGTGTGCTACCAGAGTGTTATTTCCGTTGATTTATGCTGAGTGTGCAGGTGGAACACGTACTTTCACCTAAAACTAACCAACCTTGAAGCACACTTAAAGGACACTATTCTGCATTCTCATCAAAAGACCGCTTTTTAACTGACAAGTTATACGTCATTGCAAGGAGGTTATTGCACAAGACTCAAACTGAAATAAAAATGAGAGAAATTCATTACTGTCTCTATATTATTTTCGATTTATTGAAGGTTTTTACATCTGAACAGTTCCTCAAAAAACAGCATTTTTTTTTTTTTTTTTATCTCATACATTTGAATGGTCACTGTGCCTCCTTCCTTTTGAGGAATGGAGTTGCGACACATTGTCTTTACATGGAATCCAAACTATGCTGCCAGACACATTCTCTTCATCCAGGGAGTTAGATAAAAACTGAACAACTAGGATTCAGACAAAACATTTTTAAAAATTCCACCTGAACTGTTATGAAGTCACACCGGTTCAAAAAGTCACCATACTTTGTTTACATTCGAATGAACTCTAACATGAAAATTCCTGTGAAGCTACAAGATAAGTTCTCTGAATTCTTTCAGATTGTGTTGGGGCTACTCCCACTTAAAAGAAATGTTAAAAAAGATATTTAAAATTCCATAAGGATTACGGTACATACATGCCCGCTAGCTTGTACTGCTGTCACCTAACAAGTTTCAACACGACTATTATAGCCGTCAAATTACCATGTTATCAGGCTCTGTCTGCACTGACAAAATTCAAGTGACACAGATCTAGGGAGCACTCATTCTAGACAGTGGTTGTCTCCAAATCCCCCCCTAACTACTAAAAACTACATAGTGCAGGACTATATAGTGCCCTGGATTTTAAAGGTAATTCAGACACGATACTCACTACTTTTCTTTCGTTTTTCTAAACACCGGAGATGACGTCGTTTATTTATGACTCCACCGTGTTCTGATGGTGAAAATTTAGATGGTTTATTCAAATATTACATTTAAACATGTTTATTTGTTTGAAATTGTTCAACCACAATGCATTGTGGTCTATATTCACTAATCTAGTGAGCATCGATGCACGCTAGTTTTTTGCAAAGACTTCTGGGAAATTTCGAGCGCACTCGATTTTGGAATTGGTAGATTCGGACAGCACTAGAAAATGGTGAAGTCATTATATAGTGCACTATGTAGTGATTGGGGGGGAATTCGGACACAACTAGTGTGGAGTTTCTCCCTAACTTTGTTTTTTTCAGTTTTGTTGTGAGCTTTGAGACTGGTGAGGCATAGACTCCCTCATAGTCAGATTTACAAATATACTGTATGAATCCAATATATATGTATCAACAACTAAATGTGTTTGTGGCAGTTTCACCCATCTGAAACTCCACACAGGAACTCACACATGCACAACATACATTCAGGGACCAAGCTAATGCCAGTTGGGTGGGTGCACACACTCTACTGCAAAACATCTAAGCAAGATCTCTGATAACACTACAAACACACATGCACACAGGTTTCAATTCCTTTATTATTTTGGGTGTTTGGTTTGGATGTATTATGTTAAATGATTTTTTTCTGTTGCTGACTTATGTTTGCTTACCTTTCAGTTGTATTTCCTGGTCAAAGGACCCGAGCTCTGCTTTTGGCAGGCTTTTGTAGTGCCTGACCAAAAGTCAGTCATTAAGCCCAAAGTGGAATAACCTGGTCCAGGGGAGGGGCCATGTATTATAAATTGCCATGTTCACTGTGTTTGTGTGGTGGGTCTAATGTTGGCTTCAGTGAGGCTGTTACCTGCTGTCAAATAAACATAAAAGTATTTTTCATAGACAAAGTGTATGTCTGTTGCCTTTGCCTTGGACCTGCCAGTCACACTCTGGACCAGAGTGTGACAGTGTTTCATATGTCATATCAGCATTCTTTTTCTTTCATTCATATTTGACCAAAGAAGAATGTACAATGTATAGCCGTTCAGTACGACTACAAAGAACAGCTACAGACAGACTTTAACATGGTCTGGAAAAGTCCGTTGACCAGACCGTGTCCGCTTACTTTGATCTGGATTGAGTTATGAACCTTGTGTTTGGTGTGTATTCAGACTGCCATCAACTGAACATTTCTGCTCCAAACCAAAGCTTCTAAACAAAACCATGTGACTAAAGATCTCTTCTATCATTGGCAAGGAATTACAAGGGCGGGGCGATGCAGCTAGAGGCAGAAATTATGGTAGTCTTACCAGTTGTACGTCAATCCTACTTTATAGCTCGCTGACCAATATTGACCGTCTATATCAACGTCATTATTGCTCCTTTTTTTACGGCAGAGGCATTCTGCGAGGCGGTTATTGAGAAAATGGTTACTATGAAGATATGCTGATAAGTGTTTATGATATATAGGTTGTCAGGAAAACAGTGTGAGAATGTGGATCACATTATGTATGTGCGTCAACAGTGTAGCCATCTCGACGTATTACTTTGGGTTTGTCTCATTTTCACTCTGCTGTCTGAATTGTGTCTTTTCTGTGTGGAGTATGCATGTTCTCCTTGTGCTTGTGTACCAGTCCTAAACTATGCTGATGACCAAGTTTTGTCCCCGACTACGCTTCAGTCCAAGAACATGCATCTTCTCAGGAAAGAGTTTGAAGTCAATGCCAAGATCTTCACTGTGGCGGATATCTCCCAGAACTTTCCCTGAAACTACAACTCAGGTGGATTTCCTTCTGCAAATTCTCCGTCACTAGATTACTTCTGCTACCTTTAGGAAAGTCGAAGAATAAGGCTGAACGCGAATTCCTCGCCTTACTCATCCAGTTGTAGGGGTGTTTGAAGCTTTAGTGGTGTCCAAACTTGTTTTTTAAGGAGTAGTCATCAACATTTGAGTTGGATATCCCTCCGCAGTAACAGCGATCCATTGTGTCTCAGGGGAGAAACACATTTCTTCATGTGGGCGTACTTCTCAGCACTGAAGTTTACACTTAAATGAAAGTATTGACGTTTTGTTTTAGCATGATTTTTTAAATTACTTTTTAGCTACGTGCTAATGTAGATTATTATATTGATGACATCATCGAGGGTTAGTAATATCCGCAATTAAAGACGCTATTTTTTTTCATAACTCTCTGTTTGGAGGGCTAAATGCTGGGATAGGGAGAAGCCAAAGGGACAGGGAAGGAATTCGGATTAGGCCTTGTCAATGACTCACACTACGATTGCACTTGTCCACTGTCAATCTACCAATGCCCCATCCAAAAGGTTGACTCCGTCTTTAAGTAAGAAAAGTCTCTCTGTTCTAGATAACTTCCAATTACTCTTGGCTACCCCTCTTATGTCTTGCAGTTTCCGTTATCTCAGAGAGACAGAAAAATCCACTGTTTATCCAGGTCATCATCCTGACCTTTAAAATAAAATTTTACTTACTGTCCTTTCCCGTAACTACCTGTATGTGAGTGTTTTTTGAAAATCTGTGGACTGGTGTCAAGAGGAAGATGAGACACAAGACCCTGTAGTGCAGATGTCATGAAAACATCTATCAAAAGAACTTTGGTTCCATCGGATCTATGCTGTGCCACAGGCTGATTGTGTCCATACCACGGACGTTGGGTTTTTCTGCTCCCCACAATCTTCTCAGGACCTCCTGTGTTCCCGTCCGTTGATTGTGCATGCAGTTTACCTCTTCATCTTCTTTATTAGATGCTCAGTTTCCAATTCAAAACGGTTTACCTGCTGGTCTAGCTATTCACTCCTGTCAATTTTTCAAATCAAGCACCTCCTGGAAGCCTAATGAGTGAGACTGGACAAAGGGAGAGGGGTTGACCTCTGACTGGAAGATCACAGGTAAGTCCTTGGGTAAGACACTGAACCCCACATTGCTCCTGGCGATTATAAGTTAGCGCCAGTGTTCGGCAGCAGACTATGAATGTGTTTGTGGATAGAATTTGAATTGTAAAGGGCTTTACAAGCAATAAGGTAGAAAACCTTCATATACCATAAGTATGAGCCATTCCCTCCTCTTTAGAGTTAACCTTTTTAGACCACAAAATTGCTTTAGCATCTGTGCTGCTCTGATTCTCTTTAAATCTTACATCACCATTCATTTCCGAGTATCTGTAAAAACACACTGAGTCTGTGCTCATAACCAATAAGAGCACAAAGATTTGCTCTGCAGGATGCAAGAGTTGTGCGACTTCCTTACCAACAGGCAGGAAGTGGTTTGAAGGTCTCATGCACAGCGCGGCTCATCATAGGTCTCTTCCCGCCGTCAGCTTCCTCTCTACGCTACAGGTGAATCATAAAACCTGTAAATACTCTAGTGTCTGCCGCAGCTGTTGGTGTAAATCCTTGTGGCATGTAGTCAGTGCCAAAAATCATGTTCCGTGGCGTCACTTTAGTTGCTTAAAATGTACTTTTGCAAGTCCTAAAAAAAGCAATAGTGCAATTTCAATGCATAAGATCTACCTCACTTGGCTGTCACAACACTGCGAATTTGGGTTACAGTCCAACACCAAGTAATTACAGGGTTAGTATCGCCAATATAGATATATAGATATTAAAACTTTTTTCTTTAAATGTTGTAATATATAAATGGTAACTGTTTGACAGTTGATCACGGAGGATAAATTATATGGAATTATACAATACCAAGTCTATCACATATTAGAATAGAGTTTTGAAAGAAAAAAAGCCTGAAGCAAGGTTAACAATGCACTGCTTTGACGTTTTGGCCCTAGCCTCTTCCAAATGTGGGTAGCACACGTATGCTAGCATCAGATAGCGACAGTCCAATGTGAACATCATATGGTGTCATATTCAATCGCACAAGGGGCCAAAATCCAAAACACACCTTAGGCTGCAGGCTGTACAGGATAAACATGTATTCAACACTCTAAAACTACATTTTGAAAACTTTAAAACCGTAATTTTTTAATATAATCATGAACTAGAAATATGGCATTACCTGCGATAATGCTAGTGTGAATGCTGTAAGCTGGATTTGGCTGCAGAAATCACTGAAGCTAATAGCTGAAAACGCTGACGCTGATAGAGAGCTAAAAACAAACAAAAAAAAAAAAACTGTGTTAGCCAAAACAGCTAGCATGTAGCTGAAAAAATAGCAAAACTTCAAATTTCCTAAAAAACTGAAAAAAGCCTAAATTAACCAAAACAGTTAGCGTGTAAATATTAGCTAAACTCCAAAACACCCTTAAAACCTCCATCCATCCATCTTCTTGACTGCTGTGTCCCTTTCGGGGTCGCGGGGGTGCCGGAGCCTATCCCGGCTACTGAAGGGCGAAGGCGGGGTACACCCTGGACAGGTCGCCAGTCTGTCGCAGGGCCTCAATCACACACACATTCACTCTCACATTCACACCTAGGGACAATTTAGAGTCACCAATGAACCTATGAAGCATGTTTTTGGACGGTGGGAGGAAGCCGGAGTCCCCGGTGAAAACCCACGCATGCACGGGGAGAACATGCAAACTCCACACAGAAAGGTCCCAGCCAGGATTCGAACCGGGGCCTTCTCGCTGTGAGGCAAGAGCGCTAACCACTGCGCCACCGTGCAGCCCATCCTAAAAACCTTAAATAGAAAAGCCTAAATTAGCCAAAACAGCTAGCATGTAGATGAAATATTAGCAAATATTAGCTTAACTCCAGAATAGCCTCAAAAAGAAAAAAGCCTAAATTAGCTAGCATGTAGCTGAAATATTAGCAAAACTAAAAAAAAAAAACAGCCTAAGAAACTTAAAAAGAAAAACCTAAATAAGCCAAAACAGCTAGCATATAGCTGAAATTTTAGCCAAACTACAAAATGCCAAAATAATCCAAAAAGCTAGCACAATACAATTTTTTTAAATCTTTAAAACTGTAACTTTTAAATATAGTTATAAATAATAAAAATGCAGGAATATTATTCCAGAATAAATAAACTTAAGCATAAACTTTCAATATTTTACTCTCCATAAAAATAAATTATGTCAAATCGGTACAAGTTAGAAATATGCGCAAGATAACATCGAGCCTTTAATAATAAAATAAGATGATCTGGAGGGCCGGATCCGGCCCCTGGGCCTTGACTTTGACACCTGTGCCATACGGAGTGAATATAGCATCACACTTAGACAGGTCCTGAACCAAATGTGGTTAAGAAAATCTTTTGAGTGAGTTTTAAAGTCTTTAACAAACACTTCTAGATCTGCACTCATTCTGTCCTGTCAATCATTCAGTAATGAGTGACTGCCTGACCCCAAAATACATCCCTTTTAATCTGTGGTGTTTGTTTCTTTAAAGTCCCGCTCCACTCATCTTTTATGCCACGCTGCAATAATGTAGCAAAATACTGTGTACAGTAAACAAAATCCAGTAGATGTAACCAACATGCTATTACTGCAAACATGGAGGCACAGTGTGACAGAACAAAACAGGTATCTGCTTAGATTTTAGCAACAGATAATGGGACCTTTTTTTGTATTAACTTTATAGAAGCTAAAAATGAAACCATGTGTAAAAGGTGAAGATTCGGTGCTTCATAATCATGAAAGTATAAAATGTTGATGAAAGGGAAAGAAATGTAATGTTTGATTTTGACAGATGTTAGGCAAAAATATAACCACTGTTTGATGATTTAATCTACTGGTGCTTTCATAGGCCTTAAAATGACCTGGTTTTGGTTTAACCCGGTTATTTTTGAGATCATCTCCTACATCTGGCCAACACATCGTCATAGATGTGTTGTAATCAGTCTGTGTGTCAACAGATCAATGGATCAATCATGATCCAGTGATTGGCCTGGGATCCAATTTTTATCTATTATAAAAGTGTTCACAGTGGTCTTTTAATTATGATTATGCAGTTTTAGCCAAAATTGAAAAACTTTTCTAGGAAAAAGTTTCTGCAGAGCGGCAGGACTTAAGCAGAAATTGTTTATTTCAAGCAATAAACGCAAGGATAATTCATAAACAAGACAACAAAGAGATATTTATATCCATACAAAAGCACATCAAACATAAAATTATTACTCATACTTATAATTAAGCATATTTGTTATTTTGTTTACAGAACATGACATATTACGATTGAAGGAGGTGCCGTCTGTAAATCTGGAAAGAAAAATTTTAACAGTTTTTAAAGTAAATTTTTATTTAACATGTTTTAGAAAAAAAATAAGTTTTGTTTTTCAAATGCATCTTTTTACTTTTTAATTCATTTGTTAATAAATGTTACATTTACTAACTAAATATTTAAGTTTTGTAACTAATTTTTAGCTTTTTAACTAAGTAATTAATTTAAAGAAAAATATTTAGTAGATGTACGTTTTTTTTTTACAAAATTTTTAGCTTGCTTTGTAAATATTTAGTTTGGATCTAAATATTAGTTTGCTTACTAAATATTTAGATAAAAACTAAATACATAACTTTTTAAAGTAAACATTTACCTTTTTAAACATCAAACATTTAGTTAAAAACTAAACATTTAGCTCTAAACTAAATATTTAGTGGAAATTCTATTAATTAGCTTAAATATTTATTTAAAAAGCTAAATATTTAGGTTCAAAACTTATACATATTTAGCTCTTATCTAAATATTTAATTTGGATTATAAATATTTATTTAACAAATAAATATTTAGTTACTAAGTTAAATATTTAGTTTGGAGAATAAATATTTTGTTCAGATCTAAATATGTAATTTTCAAACTACATTTTTAATATAATAAATTTAAATATTTTGTTTGTAAGCTAAATATAGAATTAAAAATTAAATATTTTGCATGAAATTAAATATTTAGTTCAAAACCTCTTAAAAAAGGGGGTTTCTGGTGTTTCACTCCCTGTACTGAGTCAGTGAAAAGGTTGGGAAGAATCTCCCAGCACTCTTCCACGCCATCGCTCCACGCCATCGCTCCACGCCATCGCTCCGTCTCTCTGCTGCCAGACACAGAACACAGTTGGCCAGGACAAACATTTACACATAGAAACAAATAATTTATCCCCAGTGCTTAATTCTCAAAAGCATTTATTCAAACTGTAAGTGGATGATGCTCTCTGTGATTTATAAGCTTTCTATGATCGTTATGATTTTTTTTATGTATTTATTAACGTTTAAGCCATTTTAACTCTTTTGTTCCAAGATATTTTTCAATTAAATTGAATTTTAATGTGTTCTGTCATGTTAAGAATGGATTTCTGTTCATTGAAAAGACAATAAAGCTTATCCATCTAACCAGACTCAGTATGAGTGACCATCTAAAGCAGTGTTCCTCACTCCAGGTCCTCGAGAGCCGCCACCCTACCTGCTTTCCAGATCTCCAAGTCCTGCCAGCTGCTGATTCGTTCAGTCAGATGTCTCCACATTCTGATTGAATGAACACACCTGGTCCAGGTAATCAGCAGCAAGCAGTACACAAAGAGCTGGAAAACATTCAGGGTGGCGGCTCTCGAGGACCTGGAATGAGTAACACTGACTAAAGAGACGATCACAGACACATTGGCCAAATCCGAATTCTTCCCTTACCCCTACAGCTTCTACAGAGATATGGACAACTGAAGATTTGTTCTTTGTGAAACAAGTAAAGAAAGACATTTCTCCTCAACCTACATGAGCTACGCAGATCACCCTACTGGTGGAGGGAAGCCTAGCCTTAGCCTAGTCCAGGGTCAACACGGACGACATGTCTGGGTCAGCAGTCTCCATGACTTATTTTATGTTTGGCAAAAGAACCACTATGGAGATAAAAGATCCACATGTGGATCTGGAGCCGCATGTTACAGACCTCTGGACTAGTCCCTACCAATCCTCCATAGAAGAGGATCAAATGTCCCTACAAATGAAGGGTTAATAGAAGCTGATGGGGTTGAGGAAGAATTGATGGAGACAGAGGAAATGCTAGATGAGGAAGATCAAGGAAATTACCTTTCCGTGGCTCAACCATAAACTTTACCTTCTTTTCTAACCATAGCTTTATCAAAATGAAAGGTTTTAAGTTTAGACAGAGATGGGTTTAGGCAGCTTTCATTGTGTCACTGATGTCATAATGGTGGTTTCCTGTGAGTCATGCTTCAAATGTTTGGTCATTTGGTTGCTGATATTCCTGCATTTGTGTTGAATTTGTCCTTATAATCACCTGGGAAACTTCCCTTGGCAACACATGTAAGGAAAAGGAAAGTTTTCAATCCAATGCAACATTTTTTACTTTTAAAAATCAAGTGACATCTTGATTTTTTTACTTATAACATAACCCTGATTATGCTGCAGGAATTGTCTCCATTCTGTTAGTTTTAACTCACAGATCCGACCGTGATCCCAGCATCCTCCTTTCATATTTGCTGAAAAAGATGCTTCATGAGGTCCAGCTCAGGGTCCAGAGTTCCTTCAGCAAGTCATGCTTCATGTTTGGCCTTTGTTGAGAGTTCCTAGACAATCTCGCTGCTTTCAAAAGTAATATTTAATCCTAATGTTCTCGCTCGTCTTTCCCACAATGAAATCCAATCTCTCATTTGTACTTGGCAGCGTCCTCCCACACACCGCTGTACTGGTTAGAAGCCACTCCAAACAAACACAGAGAGGGTCCAGACAGAGAGGAACAGAGATGAGTGCATGTTGTACACAGACTCAAACAAACTATGTAAATAACGTTTATTTAAGCAGCCAAGTTGGCGCTAAACTCCATGACAGTGGGAAAAAAAGGATGCCTCACCGGGATTCCTGCTGCCGTATTTTCCACATTGGATATCATGCTTTCAGATGGAGTTCGCATTTGTTGTCCAAACACACTGATAAATGATATTTGTTTGTTCTGAGCGCCTGTTGTCGTGGGAAGTTGACTCTTTGCTGCAGATGTGTTGTTTTCTGGATGAGGATCACTAGAGGGCAGCAGCTGGTCGACTACCACAGACCTCTGCCTTTGACTTGTTCACAGTCTCCTTATGCAAGGAAGCATAAATATCAAGTTTAATAGTCTGCTTTACTAGGTTACATTCAAGAAATAAAAAAGTAAATTATGAGGCAAAAATTCAAGCTGGCAATCACAAACAAGTGCTGCAAGTTTGAAATTTCAGTCCTAGCTCAGACGCTTCAGATGACTCTGGTAGGACTCAGAAACACCAGCGGTTTCATTTTTGTTTCGTCCCAGCTGGACGGTAGGAAGCCAGGCAGTCTGATCCCGGGATCATACGTGGAGACAAAACAATCCTGTCCTGGAAAAGCCGATGTAAAATCACCAAGGATGGTTCTGGGAAAACCTGCAAGTTTCCTTCTGGGAAAGAAAGTTCCCGGGAAAACCGAAAAGTGGTCATAGACAACAATTCGATTAACAATATTGCTGTCTCAAAATCTGTCAAACTAAAATGACAATTTTTGCTTTGAATTTTCTTTTCAAAATATATTTTTTTCTTCTGTCTTTATGGGGTTTTAACCCAGATAGCCGCTCAGCTGGCATCAGAAATATAACTGATGACTAACCACCCCTGCCAGTATCTGACCCTCTGACTTTACTTTCTCGAATGAGTTCAAAAAGCTTCAAATAAAAGTTTTATTGTAAATTACTTCATAAAACAACGAAATGAATGGAAGGGAAGAATGAAAGATCAAACCAGGGCAATAGGGTATGATCTGCCTTTGTTCTGCACCGTCACATACCACAAAAGTCAACTGTCAATCAGCCGGTGAGGAGGCCCGTTGGTTTTTAGCTCAAGTTCATCTAAATTGTTGGGAAATCTGAGGCATCCCAAATCAATACCCAGCCTGGGTGAAGGTCAGAGAGCAAACAAACACATCGTAGTCAACGCAAATGGATCGCTTTTACGCTACACTGTAGTGACCGTTTAAAACCCACTCCAATGAAAATTGTGTTTTTAATATGTTCTTGTGGCATTTTTCTGATTTTTGTAGGACAGGGGTGTCTAAATTCAGGCCGTGAGAGCCGGTCCCCTGATGGTCTTCCAGAAATCTTTCCATATCTGCTGCTGATTACCTGGATCAGGAGACAATAAGGAGCTTCAATGGTGGGTTAGTTGGAAAACATGCAGGACACTGGCCATCGAGATGTAGATTTGGACATGCATAAAGAAAATTAAGATTAAAAAAGCATTTTTGTTAATCAGGAGCAGACGAAAAAATGCTTGTATTTATGATGTCAAAAATACAAGCTCCTTGGTCTGTTCCATTCTGATGCATCCACTTGTAGACAAACAGATACGTCTTTGTTTTCCTTGTCTGAGCTGGAATCTGGATCCAAACTGTACAGTATAGCCAGCCAACAAGGCCAAGTGGGCCGCATATGGTTTGAATGTGGGCAGAAAATGTGGGCCCCGATTGGGTTTGTCTACAGTTTCTGTGGTGGCCCCACCTGTGTTTACCTACATTGACTTAAGTGAGCACTCAGTGAATTGGCTCGCTATGCTAGCTAGTCTCCCGGTGGACGTGTAGCATGCTAGCGAGCTCCACTGTAACGAGCTCCACTGTAGTGAGCTAGTGAGCTCTGCTATGTGGAGTTTGCGAGCTCCGCTGTAGTGACCTCTGTTGTAGCGAGCTAGTGAGCTCCACTGTAGCGAGCTTCACTGTATTGAGATAGCGAGTTCCACTGTAATGAGGTAGCGATCTCCGCTGTAGTGAGGTCCGTTGTAGCGATCTAGCGAGCTCCACTGTGGCGAGCTTCACTGTATTGAGGTAGCGATCTCCGCTGTAGTGAGGTCCGTTGTAGCGAGCTAGCGAGCTCCACTGTAGCGAGCTTCACTGTATTGAGATAGCGAGTTCTACTGTAATGAGGTAGCGATCTCCGCTGTAGTGAGGTCCGTTGTAGCGATCTAGTGAGCTCCACTGTGGCGAGCTCCACTGTATTAAGCTAGCGAGCTCCACTGTATTAAGCTAGCGGGCTCCACTGTATTAAGCTAGCGAGCTCCACTGTATTAAGCTAGCGGGCTACACTGTACGAGTTGGCAAGCTCTACTGTATTGAGCTAGCGAGCTACACTGTACAAGCTAGCAAGCTCCACTGTATCGAGCTAGCGAGCTCCACTGTATCAAGCTAGCAAGCTACACTGTACAAGCTAGCAAGCTCCACTGTATCGAGCTAGCAAGCTCCACTGTATTGAGCTAGCAAGGTGTGCTGTACGAGCTAGCGAGCTTCACTGTAGATAGCTCCATTATATTGATCTAGCAAGCCCCACTGGATGAGCAACCGAGCTCCACTTTGTGTAACTAGCGAGCTCCACTGCATGAGCTAGCAAGCTCCACAGCCCAGTGGTTAGCATAGCGGACTTACCCACTGAGTACCCACTTAAGCCAATGTGGGCAAACACAGGTGGGGCCACCACATAAACTGTAGACAAACCTTACATTTTCTGCCCACTTTTAAACCATATGGGGCCTATCTAGCCTTGCTGGCTGGGTAGCATTACAGGTTGAGGGTGTGAGAGGTTATAAGCTGGCAGGAGAAAGAGGAAACAGAGAGCGCTCAGTTATGAGTGATGGGAAATGGGAGAAGGGTTGTTTCACGTCATTAGTCCCACCCACAACTCAGAGGGGAGTTTCAAATGAACTCCTGCAGAAACTAAGTCTGAAAAAAAAAAGATTTTTACCAATTTTTGTGGCTACAACAACATAACTTTAACTAAAAGACCATTGCTAACACTTAGAATTGATCAAAAGATGACCAGAGTGGGTTTTGAAGCATCAGACAGAAGGGCTTGTGGCAAAAACTAAAACTGACAGATATGCAAGGCAGCCACAGATGTTCCTATTAAATTTGCATAAGTCACTAAACACTTTACAATATGTTACAATGATAACAAAGATATGAAATCAAGATTTGGTTTATGAAAATTCCTCTTGATGAGTATCACAAAACCACAGAATCATTCTCTAATTTCTCTTTCCTCATCAGAAAACCAAACAACTTCCTTGTAACTTCAGAATCATAAAACTATCTTGATTTATTACCTGGTGGGTCATCTACCACTCTAAGAAATACAACAGCTAATCCTGTTAGCGTCACTAAAGACAAAAGCAGGAACTATGCTGCTCTTGATTTTTCTGAGAAACTAAACACATGCTTAGACATGTGATACACACCCACCTTGATACCTGTCCAAACGTACACATTCAAAAAGGAAGCACACAACCGTGAGTTTTTCCAATGTAAACTTTGTGGATCCATCAGTTCATTATACAGGACTGTGACAGCGAAATGCAAAGTGGGTGGAAGATCCTGGCATCTTATCTGCTCCACACATGCGTGTAGCGGGGAGGATAAGAAGCAGCAGAAGAGGGTAATACTAGAGAATTTCTTCAAAATGTGTGGGCCATCATCAAACACTTTGAGTTCCTGTTAAATTTTATTTCCTTTAGAAAATTCTTAAGAATTTATCTGGGAAGAGAACAATACATTTTCAGGTTGTAGAAATGCTCCCGAAAGCTTTTTTCTTTTTAAATAAACTTTATTGAAAACATCAGTTTCAGTAAAAATAAAGAAAAAAACTGTGAAAATTAAATACATTGTACATCTATACCACATGTGTCAAAGTCAAGGCCCAGGGGCCCTCCTGATAGTTATATTGTTATTAATGACCTAATGTTTTTTTGCGCTTATTTCTAACTTTTGACAAAATATATATTTTATGGAGAGTTAAATATTGAAAGTTTTTTAAGTTGATTTAAATAATATTCCCATTTTAATTCATAATTATGTTAAAAAGTTACGGTCTTAAAGTAAAAAAAAAATTGGCATTCTGCTAGCTTTTTTTATTATTTTGACATTTACTAAGGTTTTTAGGCTATTTTGGAGCTAAGCTAATATTTTATCTACATGCTAGCTGTTTTGGCTAATTTAGGCTTTTTTTTTGTTTGTTTTTAGGCTGTCTTGGAGTTAGGCTCATATTTAAAGGTAGCCGTTTTGGTTAACTTAGGCTTTTATTTTCAGTTTTTTAGGATATTTTGAAGTTTAGCTATTTTTTAGTTACGTGCTAGCTGCTTTGGCTAACCTAGGTTTTTTTTGTTTGTTTTTTTAAGGCCAGTTTGGCATTTTGCTAATATTTAAGCTGGCTATCAGCTTCAACGTTTTCAGCTTTCAGCACTAGTATCTTCAGTGGCCAAATTCAGCTTACAGCATTCACACCAGCATTATTACAGGTAATGCTATATTTTTAGTTCATAATTATGTTAAAAATTGCTGAGTTAACATTTTAAATGATTTTGTATTGAAAACAAATTTTAAGACATTTCACAGCCTTTTGGTTTTTTGAAAAAATTATTGATTCAATATATAATTTGGCCTCCACCAGGAATTTTGTAAGAAAATTTGTATTTGTGGATGTAAAATTTAGCAAGTAAAATGAATAAATAAATTAAAAATTAAAATTCTTGTGACAAGGGAAATCACAGAAAGATTGTAAAAAAAGGTCCATAAAACTGCTGATGCATCATCTGTCCAAGAGTTGCTCACTATCAACCTGGAGAATGAGGCCCCGCCCACTCTCTATTTAAACCCCCTACGTCACCACCGCAGCTTCACACTGGAACTTGATCTTGAGTGAGAGGATTGATTTCATGAGGAAAAACTTTGGGCTGAAGACACTTTCTGCAAAGGTGAGACTTGTTTTTATTTTTATTTGTTTTAATGAATGAATTAATAAATGAATGATAGGTAGGTAAGTTTTAAAATCGATTATTCCAACTCCAACATTTTTTTTTTTTTTTTTTTTTTTTTTTTGCAGTGAAGCTCCAAATCCAGCATCAGGCTCTTCTTCATTAAAGTGCCCCCTCCCTCCGTGACCGAAGGTGTGAAGTGGACCCGGAGATGCGCTCCTTCCTCCCGCTCAGCGTCTATTGCATCAGCCTGCTCTGCCTCCAGCAGCTGCGGGCGTCCCCGGTCGGAGAGCGCCCTGACCCCCACAGGTAGGACCTTCCCACCGCCTCCATGCTCATTTCGAATATAGTTCTTCAAGTAAATAGAAATAGACTGTTTATAGTCGGGCCTTGATATAGAGGGTAACTCTCTGTTACCCCAAAAGTGATGAAGTAGACTGAAAGTATTGATGAAATGTGAATCATGAAAGAAAATATATTTATTTTAAAAATATACATACTAAAGTGATAGTAGTGGTCAGATACATAGAAAACTAAGTAATCAAAATTCTAAAAATTCTGGCAAAAAATATTGATTTTCTCAAAATAAAAAATCCATTGGGCTCAACAGAATCCTGTTATGACTGGATGGATTTATGAATGAACCAATATGGAGCTCAGAGAAAGCATAGATTTCAATTGTCCCTCCATGACCCTAGAACTTTTATAGAGCAGATTATCTTGTTTAGTCATGATAACATTTAACCGAGTTTCTCCTTCCTGTAGAAACATGTTTGATAATAGAAGTCATTCCAAAAATTCCACGCTTCATGTTCATTACTGCTTTGTTAAAGTTTATGCAGCAAATTCATGAAATCTGTTAAAATACCTGGTGTTTTATAGAATAGACTGATCAAGTTTAGAGTCTATAAAATGGTTCTAGAGTTGAACAAAAAGAAATGTCAGTTTGGAGTGATTTGTTAGCAGGTTTTGCAGCTAACGCTAGTATCATTTTCTCTGGCAGTTTTTTTTTTTTTTTATGAAGCTGAAAGGCTGAGTCATAGTCATGTGTAAGAAACCGCAGAAGTGTTAGCTCACGTTTTTTGTTATGTCCCGCACGGTTGATAATGGTAGCTTCAAGGTCAACGTCGTTATCTGTTCCTACAACAAAAGTCCGTTTTAACACTGGAAGCAGGATTGGAAGTATTTATTTAAAACAAACAAAAAGAAAACATCTTACATTTGTTTCAGTCTGTTTTTCTTGTGTTTGAAATCAGAAGTTGGTTCACAGTGACCCCGTGAAATAAGCTCAACTTTAAACAAACTATTATGACACTGAAATTAATATTTTTATAACATTTTTTCCCACTAAATACTTTTCCACGAAACACTTTAGTGTGCCAATGAGAACTTTTCCAAAAGGATTTCTTGGTGTAGATTCCTCTTTTGTCTATGATACAGGCTATGTGGTAAAACCAGTTTGTCTTTATGAATGAATCAGGCAGAAACACCTAGTCACCCCTTTGTAAAGGATCTCGTCCAGAGATGAATGGGGCGCTTGTATTCTTCCAGCCTTTAGGTGACTTACCTTATACTCGCCACATTCTGAAATAAAGAGCAGCAAACACAAGAATGATCAACAGTCCAGCTCTCATCTCAGTCTTCTTGTCGGGATGTGGTTGTCAACGTCAAGCCGTAGAAGCCAGTTAGTGTTCAAGGGCGACCTCTTCTGGTGTATTCTGAACTCACACTGCTTACTCAGTCAGTTTAGCATCTTTATAGTCCATAATACTTCCATAGATTTATAAATTCTTTGAATTAATGAAAAGTATCCACATGAAAGAGTCATAGGGACAGAGAACACTCAATGTTGAAGAAACCAAGAAGACTTAAGCGTCTATCCCTGATTATATGACAAATTTAACTCAATTTATCAAATGCATGAAGCACCAATTTACCATAAATACTGTAAACTAAACAAAGTATGGAAGAAAAGCATCAAATCAAGAAAAAAAACTTTTTGATGATGTAACCCATCTGACCATTTTCTAAAATTTCTTAATTCCTGTCTGTATCAAGAGGACTCTTGTTGGGCAAAAGCAGAGTAAACCCAGGACGGTTTGCCGGTCCATCACAGGGTCACACAGACTCACACCTTAAGGACAATTTAGATTCACCAATCGAGTAAAGTATGTCGTTGGACTGTGTCCGGGGTAAACTCACACATGCATGGGGAGAACGTGCAAACTCTACACACAGAACCTAGCTGGGATTTGAACCACCACCTTGTGGCTTTGAAGTGAGAGGTAACCACTACACAGGAAAGATGTAGTCCAATTTTACCGACATAACTGAACATTTCTATAAGACTGAATTGAGTCTAGGTCTTAGATTTAATTTTGGCTGCTTCGGAGTTTAGCCAATATTTCAGCTACATGCTAGCTGTTTTAGCTAATTTAGACCTTTTTAAGGTTTTTTAGGCTATTTTGCAGTTTAGGCAATATTTAAACTACATGCTAGCTGTTCTGGCTAATTTTAAGCTAACCTAAATTAGCTTGCCTAATTTAGGCTTTTTTCAGTTTTTTAGGCTATTTTGAAGTTTAATGATTTCTCAGCTACATGCTAGCTGTTTTGGCTAACCTAAGTTTATTTATTTGTTTTTTGTGTCTGTTTTTTATGCTGTTTTGGAGGTAGGCTAATATTTAAAGTGTAGCTGTTTTGGCTAACTTAAGTTTTTATTTTCAGTTTTTAAGGCTATTTTGAGGTTCAACTATTTTTCCGTTACATGCTAGCTGTTTTGGCTAACCATTGTTTTTTAGTTTTTTTTAGTTTTTTAAGGCTAATTTGGCATTTCGCTAATATTTTAGCTGGCTATCAGCTTCAGTGTTTTCAGCTATCAATTTCAGCATCTTCAGCTATCAGCACTAGCATCTTCGGCGGCCACATTAAGCTAACAGCATTCACACTAGCATTATTACAGGTAATGCTATATATCTAGCTCATATTTATGTTGAAAAGTTAAGTTAAAGTTTGAAAATTTTAGTTTTAGTGTGTTGAATAGATGTTTATCCTGTTCGGCCCACAACCTAAGATGTGTTTTGGATTTTATCCCCTTGTGCGATTGAGTTTGACACCTCTGACCTACAGGGAGGAAATTTGGACAAATCCTCCACCACTGGAACTTTCTCAAAGCCTGTATTACTGCATTACACATGGCTGACTTAAAACTACACCTGGTCATGGCGATAATCCCCCCCGTCTGGTCTTCTTCAGAACTTTCGAGGCTGAAGTGGTCAGGTGGCTGTTTTATCTGTCAGTCTTAAGAAGCTGATACAGCTTTAGTGCTGAGCATCAGCTGAATTCAGTGACAGTTTCTTCCCTCACAGAACATTCAGTTATGGCTGAGCAATGACCCACATCTGAGTGTGTCTCCCAGTCCTGATACCTGGCTCCACAGCCCTCTCCCGACATCTTTCCCCTCAAAGATTGTCGCATAAACATCTCCCTAGCTCTAAATTCCCCCCTCTTCTCCACCTCTGCTCAGCACATCATGTCCTGTTACTGACACACACCGACGCTCAAGTAATAACAGACATTTTTGCCCATTACATGAGCTTGGATGTCTGCAATTCCTTCCATGTTCCGTGTTTGTGTTGTCTCCATGTCCTGATATGGACATGGCAAAAAAAAAAAAAAATCTCTAACTCAGTCCAAACAAGGCCAAATTGTATGTTGTTGAGACCGCATGCAGCCCATATCCCTCATTGTCTTTTTACATAACAGCTGCCGTCTGCAGCAATACCAAGTGAAATGTGGCCTTTGTGATGGAGTGGCTTTACAAATACAGATTTCAAAAATAGCTAGCAGGTCATTGCTCTAAGATTAAAGCGGATTTGCAGTCCGACTTTTGGATCGGGACCAACGGGCAATTAAATGACAAATCACTCTTTGTTTACGGGTTGTGGTTAAGTTTGTTTAATCATTTAAAGAAACAGTCACATTTCTCTCTCATAAATCCTAAAGATCCTCTTTCGTCTGCTCAGAGCTGGCCTCAAAACATAATTAATATTTATCTGAATTTATGTCTGTGTGCTGTTGCAACACTCTGCCTTGTGTATCCCGCCTTCGCCCAACAGTAGCTGGGTTGGTTCCAGCAACCCTGTGACCCCAAAAGGGATTTATGATAAAAAATTGATATTTCTGTGTTGTTTCTGACTTCAATGCGCTTTTTTAACTCTTTGCAAGTATTTAGCTGTGAAAGCCATCACACAGGAATGAGGTTCTCCTTATGCTCACAGAGTGACTGGAAACACCTTGACAGTGGCTTTAACTCAACTACAAAGTGGAGGGTGAAAGCTGCTACTAAGCAGGAGGAGAATTCCACTGTGGATTATTGTCTAAGAACCAGATTCCAGGCCTTTGCATCTATAAAAACAGGCTTTCACTGGTTTGTGTACACGCAAGCAGGAACAGCCCAGGGGGTCGGCAACCTTTAACAGTAAAAGAGCAGAAAATCTTCACCCAACTGGAAAAATTCCCAAAATTCACACTCGACGTTTGAAAAGTTTGACTTAAGCTTCAAAGCTGAAGGCAGGGATGCGTCACAAAGCTGAGCAGGCTGAACCCACGAGGAAGCTCACACGTCTTTGATCGTCAGCCAGTCTGAAGTGTCAAACTCTTGTGCTGAGCTGTAGCCTTTTCTGAGATCAGATATTCTAAGAAGTTAGAAAATTCTGGACAGGAACCTGTTTGAAAAGGATGGAAGATAACGTATTTTCTACATTTCCGTCTATTTTCCAAACCCGCTGAATCCCATTCTGGGTCACATGGTTGCTGGAGCCTATCTCAGCAACTGTTGGGCAAAATTGGAGTCTGTTGCAAGGCCACATAACAAAATTCACCCCAAGGACAATTTAGAGTCAGCAATTAACCCATGAACCGTGTTTTTGGATTGTTGGAGGAAGCTGGAGGAAACCCATCTCCATGCATGCACGAGTGTGACACTACCACTACACCACTGTGTAGCCCCATTTAAAAACTATGGTATAAAAATGTTATTGGCTATTTATATTACGTAGTTACACATTCTTACTCCCAATCCCAACTCGTGATGTATGGACATATGGTTCAGGCCCCCTGCGCGTCACTTTTGACGTTTTGAGTGTCCCCAACTTGTTGTTTCTTGCCGTGCTGACTGTCCATATTAAATCACTGGTCTCCAACCCTTGGGACGTGATACCAGAGGTACCCTAACCTGGTACTGGATTAGGGTACTAGAACCAGGTACTGTACCGTATTAGGGCACCAGGGGTCCCAAACTTGAGGGTTGTGGACCCCTGGTTAGGGTCTGTAGTCCGGTACAGTATTAGGGTACCAGGGATCTCCAACCTGAGGGCAGAGGACCCCGAATTAGGGTCTTTGGCCCAGTACCAAGCTGCCCTTGGATCGGTACCGGTTCCGGTTGGGAACCCCTGATATAATGGGACAGTTCAATATTGTGAAAATCAAACAGCTGAGTGCTGAATCCAGGTTTCTAGACAGTGACTATGGTCCACAACCATTTCAGATTTCATTAGTAGTTCCTTGTATTAAAGGCAGAATTGAGATGAATAGGGAGCATCCCTCACAGATTTTTTACCTCAGGGACAAATGTGTGTTTTTTTTTTCTTCCCTTTGACTTTAAACTTTTAACCTTCTGGATCCAAGCACAAACAATGAAGTCATCAGCACCACAGATTACAGCTCTGTGCTTCTGGATACGAAGCACACAAACCTCCAAAGACAGAGCTGCTGTCAGACATGAGGAAAATCCAAATGTCTGAGCTGGATGACAGTTCTCTTAAATTGTGTTGGATGCAGAAAGAGTAGCAAGCTTGTCTAGTTCCAGTGAAGCACTGGAAAGCTTACAGTCATTTTTCACTGGGTTTAACTCGGTGATGTGGCATCATGACTCACCAAGACTGATTTGAGAAAAGAACTTATCAGCTCTTTACTACACATGATGAGTTGCTCTAACACAAACACTGCTGGACTACAGGTCTAGAGTCTGAGAGATCTAACTATGAAGCATCCCAAATCTGGTATGAGAGAAGAAAACTTACTTTTCTGAAGGTCTTTTGTTGTAAGAACATGGGGGGCCTCATAGGAGGCTTTGGTCCTCTTTATGGTCATACTGAAGGGTTAACCCTCAAGGAGAGCAAACACAAACAGCTCTAATAGTTAAGTGGTGACTAGTGGGGTCAAGTTGTCTTTGCCAAACAATGAGCAGATGGTGAGTGCTGTTTGCTAAGTGGCTTTAAATGCTCCTTTCAGCGTTCAGCTTTATGGATCATTTACTGCAATGCAGAGACTCGCATTTATGGCTGATCAAAGTTAATGATCACAAGCAATTAGTCCTGAAACTCTGTGATCTGGATCGTTCTTGAAATTTCTGTTCCATTAAACTTCATGGTCTTAAAACATTCATATCTCCCATATCTGACTGGCTTGTTGGTTTATGTATCAGCTTAAGTGTTTTGTTCTCCATTAGAGTCCATCATCACAACTGTTATGATGAGTTCTAGACAGTACTTTCCATGGAACAACGACGTAAACCGTAAAGTTTCATGTCCTAAATTACAAAATTGCATCGATGTTGTGTTAGAAAAAGAATGTTAAGAGGAGATAAAATAATATTCTTATCAAAGCTTTTCGCCCAAACACAACCTGCAGTTCATAACCTTTGGGTCATCCTAGAAACCCAATGACATTATAGACGTATTTGACATAGGTAGCATGGCTGTGCTGTCTTAGTCAACACTAGCTCCATTGTACCAATCTGAGCTAAAGGCTGTTTGTTTTCTATACATTCAAGATTCAATTCAAGATTCAAATAACTTAATTTATCCGTTAGGAACTTCATTCAACATTCTCACTCCCTATTTGTCATATATGGAGTTAGGGGTTAAGGTACCTGTTTCGAGTTAGGGTTAAGATACCAGTACCGGGTTAGGATTAAGATACCTCTACCAAGTTAGGGTTAAGATACCTCTACTGAGTTAGGGTTAAGGTACCAGTACCGAGTTAGGGTTAAGGTACCTGTTCCGAGTTAGGGTTAAGATACCAGTACCAAGTTAGGGTTAAGGTACCTCTACTGAGTTAGGGTTAAGATACCTCTACTGAGTTAAGGTTAAGGTACCAGAACTGAGTTAGGATTAAGGTACCAGTACCAAGTTAGGGTTAAGATACCTCTACTGAGTTAGGGTTAAGATACCTCTACTGAGTTAAGGTTAAGGTACCAGAACTGAGTTAGGATTAAGGTACCAGTACCAAGTTAGGGTTAAGATACCTGTACTGAGTTAGGGTTAAGGTACCAGAACCGAGTTAGCGTTAAGATACCTGTACCGACTTAGGGTTAAGGTACCAGAACCGAGTTATGGTTAAGATACCTGTACCGACTTAGGGTTAAGGTACCAGAACCGAGTTAGGGTTAAGATACCTGTACCAAGTTAGGGTTAAGATACTTGTACTGAGTTAGGGTTCAGGTACCAGTACAGACTTAGGGTTAAGGTACCAGAACCGAGTTATGGTTAAGATACCTGTACCGAGTTAAGGTGAGGGTTAATGTACCGGGTTAGGGTATCGGCCCATTCTGCGTCTCGTTGGTTTGGGACCCCTAAGTAGCGTCTCTGGCCCGGTACCAAGTGGCTCTTGGACTGGTACGGGTTGGCGACCCGGAGGGCCCCTAACCATACGTTCATACAGTATATGATGAATTGGGAGTAAAGATGCGTTGTTTCCTTGTCTTTAAGCTATTTTATTTACAATTGACTCTTTTATGTGTCATTTTATTAAAAAAAAACTTGTTCAATTGCTCAAAAATTCACAATTTTTTTTTCTACTCTTTCCAGGGAGGATTTCTTCAGCAAACTTGTCGCCCAGAAAGGCCTTTTATCCATCACTTCAGGAAGCCGGACCAACGCCGTCGCCACGTCTTCCCCTTCCAGCCCGCCCCAAAAATGGAAGTCTACTTTCCTGAGACAAATACAGGCCTTCAGACTGAAAGCGACGGCTCCCAACGTAGCAGAGGCGAATCCCACAGAGCCTCTGCACCCCCAGCAGAGGGCGCTAAGAGCCCGGCGCCAAGCGCACCATCGAGGGGTCCACCAATACCCCCATAATGCTCAACTGATGAGGGTCGGCTGCTTCTTGGGGACATGCCAAGTCCAGAACCTCAGTCATCGTCTGTATCAACTCGTTGGCCAGAAAGGCCGAGAAGAGTCCTCCCCCTTTAACCCAAAGAGCCCCCACAGTTATGGATGAGATAGAGCACCCCCCCACGCCCCCTCTAATTTTTCCTTATCTTTAAATGTTGTCCTTGCATTAAAGATGAATGTAGTCAGAGTCAGTTCCACCCAACGTAGTTAAGGGGTGCCTTATTCTAATAGGTGTAGACTAAATCCCTCCACCCAGACAGGGGCATTTGCTTTTGGAAAATTTCCCACCTGGATCTACGAAAAGCTGACTGATTTTTTTTGTGCCGCCTGACCTCCTGTAGCTCACTGAACCATCGCTTAAGCCTTCCACGGGGACTTTAACCTTGCAGCGTGAGCTGGAGCTTTGTCAGAGCCCGTCTTTTTTCCGACGATCAAGCGAACGACCTCCATGAACCTCCTTCACCTCCTTCAAGGAGGTTCCAGCATCACCTGGAGGGACTGATAAAAGAAAGGATATTAGGACTTTTTCCCTGAATAAGTCAATGCTTTGACTTAGGATTTCATGCAGAAAAGCAGTCAGTTTTATTTTTAACTATTACACTGGCTGCTGCGCTGGCAAAGACTTTGGCAAACGTGGAGCTGTGGGTTCTTCCTGGTTGGACTTTATACACCTACTTCTGTCAGATATTTCAGCGTAAAAGAGAACGTGAACGGGGTTCAATGCTTAGAAGTAGTTTAGCCTTGACATCCGTATGTTAAAGGCCGGATTCCCCAAAATACCAGCAGGAAAACAAACACTAAAAGTACATTTTCTTTCTTTTGTAACCAGTCTTCAAAAGTTTGTTAGTTATTTCCTAGTGGTGGTTGGGACCCTATTTGGTTTGGTTTTTTTAAACTCTTCTTATGAGTCGAGGCCATAATGATGTGCTACAAGTTGCCAAAGGAAAATGGCAATACAAATCGGCTTTTGAGACACACTGATTAGCCTTTTTTTTCCTAACTGTTACTAAGCTGGTCTAAAAAAAGAGGCCAAAAAGTTTCAAAAAGGAGCGGAAAATAGCAGGGCGCTTGCATAAACACATGCTTGTAGTCCATTCTCCAAATTTGTGGGTGGATGAGGAAAGCCTTCAATTTTCAATACCATAAAACACTATAAAGCCGGGTTTCAAACTCAGTTTACCCTGGAGCGACTGAAGGCGGAGTCTGGCTTGTATGGGGTTCCATTTTGTCCATATCTTTGGTCCATTGTCTACGTCTACTGAACAAGTTTATTGGACATTCGTTCATGTCTATGTACTTCTAAGCAATATCTTCTGTGAAATGACATGAGCTAAAGCGCTAGCAACTGATTTTTCTGACGACCAGATCCAACAACAAAAGCAAATACTACAACAATACAACACAAATACAAGAAAGTGTGGACATGCAGAAGATATTGCTTTGTAGACCCTGAACTTTCATATTAAGACAGGGGCCGCAAATGGCCGCCATTTTGAGACCCCTGCTATAAAGCATTGTACACTGCTAACTTTGAAGGCTTACACGATCACTGTAAGAGTTGTTTGCATAGAAGTTCACATAACTAATCTATAAATATCATCACTTAATACCTGGTAATACTTGACAAGTTAATTTTCCATTCTTTCCTCCCTTAAAGTGTGTTTTTTTCATTAGCTTCTCTTGTTTTTTGCTCTTATCAGGTTCAGATTCAAGAATAGCTGAGAGAAGTCTCTCAGCTGTATTGTTTTATCCCATTAAATGGTTTTAATCTCTTTAGAAGAAGCCTTTCAGTTTTGTTTTTTTTTAAAGTTACACTATTTTCCCCCTTACAGCAAAGGTCGCTTTTGTCGTCAACTGTTGCGTCACACACGGAGAGTTTTCTGAGTGAGCAGAAAGTGTTTTTTTGTTAGCTTTGCGAGTCACATGACCTCCTTTTCAGTCACAGGAAAGCACTTTAACGCAAGCGTGTTGATGTTTTGTCGCTACTTGAACTTCGCTCGATGTAAAACTTGAGAAATCTGGATGACGTCCTTCTGCCAATGTTGCCTTGAGATTGTCTGCAAATGTGTTTGAAAATGTCTGTGCACTCCGTCAGGAAGACTGCACCTGTGAAGAATAGAAATAATATGTTAAACCAAAGTATTTAAAGTTTATTTAAGTATTTAAGTTATCTCTGTATGTTGATATCTGTATGTTACCAAAGGCTATTTATCTTATCTTTGCTTGTTTAAATATGAAAGGAAGTTGTGACTGACTGTTGTTGTTTTACTGTGTCTTTAGGTTTGTAAAATAAAGAAATATACAATAGAGATTTCAATTTGTTTTGTGTGAATTAAAAAAAAAAAAAAAGTCAAGTTTATAATGTCCACTTTGCTGTATGACTATAAACCATGAGCCAAGTGGAATCAATCATTAATTGACTGGAGCCAAACAGGGTTCAGAGGGAAATGTGGGTAAAACATCCAGAAATCAGCACATGATCTGACGGTGCGTCACGTCAGGAGTACAGGATGTGTGACTGGACAGTTAATGACTGATGGGGGGGTTTGGTCCAATGCACGCCAGCTATTGGCCGAGTCAGCAGCTAGTAAAGTGGAGGAGAGATGAAGGTCAAAGTGGGATTTCTTTCAGCTTTGATGGAATGATGTAATGAGGGTGTTTGTTTGTGCGCATGTTTGTGGAGCAGACAGAAAGTTCAGTTCTTCTGTCAGACGGCATTTATGTTCTCAAAGCAAAGGCTAAACTCATGAGCAAAAGCAGCTGAATGACCAGAACTTGCTTCGTTCATCCTTTGAAATGGCAACTTTTAATGAAAAATAACAAAATAGTTTTGTAACTAAAAGTAGAAAACCACAAAAAAACTGCTCTTAAAATGAATTTATCAGTGTTATTGAATGAAAAAGGATAATTATTTGAGAATATTTTTTGCAATATTTAGTGGATTCCATTAAACCCGCCGTTAGGAACTAAAATTTCTTCTACTGAAGTTCTGTTCTGGCATGGCTTGCACTTTGTCTCTAAAAACCTGTAAGGTAATTTAATAAATCATTAAAATAAAATGTCACTGGAAGCAACAATACATTTTTAGAACAACATGGAACATAACGGAAGCGTCAAAGTTCGAGACTTTCCATATTGAATATGTCACTGGCTTCAAGGTTATCGTTTTACAAGCAAAAGTCACTAAAGTGACCAAACAGATGACTTATTATTGCAGAAGTCACTTCTGAACCGGTGAAGACTCACAACTCGTTCATAGTTCCTGCTTGAAAGAAGGGAAAAACCCATGATGGTTGGATCTGCTGTGGATTTGCTTTTGCGGGTAAATTTTTCCACATCGCTCATTGGAATTCTGCCCTTTTAGCCACAAGTATGCTCCACAGACGTGTGTTGGGCACTGAGAGGAGAGGAATGTCAAAAAGTTAGTCACAGCTGCCCTTATGGGTGGATACGGGCTGTGAATGGAAGATGGGCAAACCTGTTTGAGTCAGTTAGTGGACCATCTGGCAGAGAGTGGCTGGATGAACTGGGCTTTAGACTGCAGTCTTGATTGTTTCCATGATATCTTATTTATGAGGCCAGATTATTATTATTATTTTAGTGAATTTGTGAAACAGTTCATGTGTATTTGTGAATTTATATTACGTCTTTTTATAAGTATATATATATATGTGAAACGATTGTGTGGATTTGTGAAATAGACTGTACATTTATGAGTTATAGATTGTGCATTTCTGAATTATGAGATGCCTCATACATGTGATGCTGTCATACGGCGCCCTTGAGTGTAAGGACTGGCTCCTTATTGCCCGTGTGCATATTCAGCATGGACGGGATGTGCACGTCGGATGCTACACAAACTACACTCTGTCGAATTCCCTAATTTCTGTGCATTTGTGAAATAGAGTGTACATTTATGAATTATACATAGTGCATTTCTGAATTATGAGAAGGATCTGGCCTCATACACCTGCACTCCATAAATGATGCAACAACAGCTTCATGATAAACTTACCACCTTCTCTTAAATGTTATAACTTTTATTTATCAAACTACATAACAGTCTCAAAGATGTTCATAGGGAGGTTTTAAGGCTATTTCTCCACTTTGATTTTACTTTAAGCTCCAACCTCATTTTAAAAATGCATCATTCTTTTTGCTGTTAGTCATCAAATCCTGATCAGATCAGATGTGCAACAAACAGGAGTTTATTTTTTGATGCATTTCTGCTGCATGACTTTGTCATTTAAGATGTCTGTAGAAATCCAGTGGATCGTCTTTGTTCATTTTTGCTTTGAAATAACCAAATAAAAATGTGACGGATCCCAGAAACTGAGTTTTGTTCACATTAGAACCAGTTTTTATGCTTCACTGTGCAACCAAGCACAAAGCGGTGGAGTTACTATTAGACTTTCACTGTTTATGGTATCAGAGGAGAATAAAGGAGGGCACAATCCTCTATAAAAGTTCCATCTCCTTTATTAGACTGAACACTCTTTTTTTATTTCACACTGTCTGTTTTAAAATGTTCTCATACAATTCTAAAGCTCTCAACTCCTCCTCCTCTTCTATAACACCATCATGTTTCAGGTTATGCCACAACTGCCTTAAGACCATATTTTTTTTAGATGTTTTAACAAAACCACAAACAAAAATTTCAATTACCACTGAGTGACATTTTATTGGCTTACTGTTTGGTGGTGAAATCAGCAGTTTCTTACTGTGTGTAGACATGAGGATTAATAAAGACATTTAAAGACTGGTTATGCGGAAGCTATTCTGGAGCTTCTGGGAAGCTTGAAAAAACATTTGTTTGTAGCATAATTTCCTTTTTACACATAACCAGTTCAAACCGGTTCCAGAGGAGCTTTTCCCAAGAAGAAGCAACAGATTTGTGAGAAATAGAGTTCTCGATTATTTGTAGTTGGAGATACTTATTTTCTGGACTATTACTTAAGAAACCTCTTTAATGTGATTTCTTGAATCCTTTTTGTCTTCCAATACGTCTTGTATTTCTATAAATATTTTTAACCTCTCTCGTTTTGCAGAATTGGCACTTTTTTTTTTTGTTGCAGTGTTTGTTCACTTTTAGTTTTTTTCTAAATCTAGAACTGAAGTAAAAATTCAAAGATCTTCACATCTGCTCATATTACCTTAAAGATCACACGGTTCAGCATTTCCACTGGTGAGAAGCTCTGCTTTCGTGTTACAATTGTGACAGGTACAATGGGAGGCGGAGCCTGTGGCTATCGGGCTGGTTGGTCACGAGACCAGCAGGCAAAAACGCTCTTTACCTTTGAAAATTTGTCATTCTGATACATGTCTAAGGAAACAGGTCATTTATCGCCTCCCTCTACCTAAAACCTGGAAAAATCCCTAGATTTTTCAGTGACTAAGTATTTTAAAGACATTTTCTTGTACTGCATTTGGTAATTCAAAAAAGCCACACTGAGATTGTTTTCAATGAACTCTAGAATATAGTGGAAGAACTAGAATGACAAAGAACTGTAGGGAACCATGTGCTGCATCTTATAATATGTTTATAAAAGGCTAATGTGTTACTGGCTGTATTGAGATAAAAATAACCTTGCTGGTGGAAAAAAAACACTACTTTTTTGTATCTGTCCAAGAAACTATTCCATCCAAGAAACAAGTCTGTCCAAGAAACTATTCTGTAAGAAACAAGTCTGTCCAAGAAACTATTCTGTGAGAAACTAGTCTGTCCAAGAAATTTGTCTGTCCAATAAAACTACTCAGTCCAAGTAACTAGTCTGTCCAAGAAACTAGTCTGTAAGAAACTTGTCTGTCCAATAAAACTACTCAGTCCAAGTAACTAGTCTGTCCAAGAAACTAGTCTGTAAGAAACTATTCAGTCCAAGAAACTAAGAAACTGTTCTGTCCAAGAAACTGTTCTGTCCAAGAAACTAGTCTGTAAGAAACTACTCAGTCCAAGAAACTGTTCTGTCCAAGAAACTATTCTGTCCAAGAAACTATCCTGTCCAAGAAACTGTTCTGTCCAAGAAACTGTTCTGTCCAAGAAACTATCCTGTCCAAGAAACTGTTCTGTCCAAGAAACTATTCTGTCCAAGAAACTGTTCTGTCCAAGAAACTGTTCTGTCCAAGAAACTGTTCTGTCCAAGAAACTATCCTGTCCAAGAAACTGTTCTGTCCAAGAAACTGTTCTGTCCAAGAAACTATCCTGTCCAAGAAACTGTTCTGTCCAAGAAACTATTCTGTCCAAGAAACTACTCTGTCCAAGAAACTAGTCTGTAAGAAACTACTCAGTCCAAGAAACTGTTCTGTCCAAGAAATTACTCTGTCCAAGAAACTACTCTGTCCAAGAAACTAGTCTGTAAGAAACTACTCAGTCCAAGAAACTATTCTGTCCAAGAAATTACTCTGTCCAAGAAACTACTCTGTAAGAAACTGTTCTGTCCAAGAAACTATTCTGTCCAAGAAACTTTTCTGTCCAAGAAACTACTTTTTCCAAGAAACTACTCTGTGCAATAAAACTACTTAGTCCAAGAAACTAGTCTCTCCATGAAACTAGTCTTTCCTTTAATCTTAGATCTAGTCATTTTACTGAGGCTTGAATGCAGATAATTTCACCAGTAATTTTGGATTTGCTTGCACTAATTAATGCCTTTACTGACAACAAGGGGATGAGTGAGGTGATTTTTGTGTTGTGAAGTATAGTGGTGGTGGTTGGAGCCATCATCTTACCAGTTTTGGTAAAGTGGACTACCATGGAACAAATTCCCAATTGAAGCAACAGAACAAGGTGCTAGTTTTTCCCTCCTTTATTCTCTTCTGCTGGATTTCATTTTGCTTATGCTGAATGAAAAGGATCTATTAAATGCCACGCCAATCACCTTTTACTGCTTTAACATTCACATTCCAACACTCAAGTGGTTTTATGTAACAAGCACGCTGATGTTCCATTAAACAAACTAGAGACTGAAGCCCGTTTAAGCAGAAATCCAAACACATGTGGTGTTCTACAGGAATTCCAGGAATTCAGAGGGTTTTCAAGACAGAGTCACAAAGCTGTGATACTGCAGATTATTTCTGCTGCTGAAAGTCTAACCAGTTTATTGTATGGATGGATGGATGGAGATGTTGTTTTCTTTCATGGACTGAGTGCAGAACAGCACCCAGACTTCATTTAAACTTAGGCTAAAAAATATATTTCATTCTGTATTTTCCTCAAATCTTATAATAACTATCAGTGAGTTAAAACTTTAGAAAATCTTCATCATGTTTAGGACCAGATTTCCACAGATACATAACTTGACCCTGGAATGCTGGGTAACCAGATACTCAAACTAGTCACAATCGGTCACCAGATCAGTTAGTGATCCTGTCTTGTCTAGTTCTGTGACTGACCATAAGACCATATGAACCTTTTCAATGAACAATAATGTATGAATCTCAAAGTTATTCTTGTACTGCTCTCAGTTTGGTTTAAGAGAGTCAAAGAGTGTAGATGAGTGAGACAATTTTAGAATTTATTGAAACTGAGTAAAGACTGATTGTAAGAAAAGGGGAACATGACTCTGTGTGTCACACAACACTGACTCCTCTGCAGTTGGCTACGTTAGATTTCCTCCCTGATTTGTTGCCAATCTTCATATTTTGCATTTCCAGTCATTTGTGAACTCAAGCATCAAAGTGAGACACATCTTTTAAAAACAGAAAAAAGACGAAGTTCCCTGATGCCTTCCAAAAAGACATGTCAAGGTTTTGGCATTGACTGTATTAAAGTGTGAATTTGTTTTGCAGAATCAGATGGTGGTGAAATAATGCCAAAAAAACAATGACTGAAATCCATATATAAATGTGGGAATTCTTTTGTTTTTTTGTGTTTTTTTTATCTTTGACCCCTGTAGGAAATATTATTAATATATATACTCATAGGAGTTAATTGATTAAGCATATAGTTTGCTAGCTTACACCATTTTTTGTCTTCATCCAGATGCCCGGGGAAACGATGGCATGAAAATATAAACAGTGTTCTTATTTAAATATTGAACATTTACACAATAGATGAACAACAGAGGGACAAAAGAGGAACAACAGACGGACAGCACACAGGCAACAGGGACAAAAGAGGGATAACAGACGGACAGCAAAGGAATAATAAACAGACAACAGAGGGACAACAGAGGAACAACAAAGAGACAACAGAAGAAAAACACAGAGACAACAGAGGGACAACAAAGAGACAACAGAAGAAAAACACAGAGACAACAGAGGGAGAACAAAGAGACAACAGAGGGACAACAGAAGAACAACAAACAGACAACAGAGGAAAAACAAAGAGACAACAGAGGAAAAACAAAGAGACAACAGAAGAAAAACAAAGACACCAGAAGAAAAACAAAAAGACAACAGAGGGACAACAAACAGACAACAGAGCGACAACAGAAGAACAACAGACAACAGAGGAAAAACAAAGGAACAACAGAAGAAAAACAAAGAGACAACAGAGGAAAAACACAGAGACAACAAAGGAACAACAAAGAGACAGAGTGAAACAGAGGGACAACAGAGGAACAACAAAGAGACAACAGAAGAACAACAAACAGACAACAGAGGAAAAACACAGAGACAACAGAGGGAGAACCAAGAGACACCAGAAGAAAAACAAAGAGACAACAGAGCGACAACAGAAGAACAACAAAGAGACAACAGAGGAAAAACACAGAGATAACAAAGGAACAACAAAGAGACAGAGTGAAACAGAGGGACAACATAGAGACAATAGAGGGAAAACAGAGAAACAACAAAGACATGACAGAAGAAAAACAAAGAGACAACAGAGGGAAACAAAGGAACAGCAGAGAGACAACAGAGAGACCACTGAGAGATAACAATGAGAGAACAGAGGGAAACAGAGAGACAACAGAGGAACAACAGTGGAACAACAGAGAGACAAAAGAAGAACCTGAAACATTTGATGTGAAAAACTGCAGCAAAAATGTATGATGGCATTAAATGTTCAGCTTTAGCTGCAGCCTAGTTTCAGTTTAACAGCAATCAGAACTTTTGTGTTCTTTGGCCTACTTAAAATCTGACTCTGCTTTCAGAAACACGTTCTGGTTTATCTGACAGGAAGCAGAATTTCTTTCTTGAGCAAGACTGTCAGTGCTTACCTGGGGTGGGTATGACGTAGATTTAGAAAGAAATGGTCACGATAAATAACTGAAATGACACTGCTACAGTAAAACTGGATTTCAGAAATGAGAGCTTCCAATAGGAATGCACACAGACAGGAGCATGGATACATTCCTGAGCTCCTGAGATCATGATGGAGGGTAAACAAAGGCCATAGCTTTTTTAATACACCATCACAAAAAGGAAATCATTTTGGACTGTAAAGCAGTTTTGGATTCCTCCAGTGACGGTTGTGCTAAGTTTAGCTGACATGTCAAAGACTCCCTCCAGGAAAACCTGAAGGTCAGTTTATGTTAGTAGAAAAACAGATGAGATCCTGCAACCTTAACCTGGTTCCACATCTCTGCAGCCGAACTTGGTTAAAGAGTAATCATGTGGTGTAAATGCGCTCATGATGGTGACTCACAAGTTTTCAGGGTCAGAGTAATAAAAAAGTGTAATCAAAACAGTCAGATTATACAACAATAGTCTGGGAAAGACAGATCACCATAGAAGGACAATGTGAGAAGGACAGGTCCAAATGTGGCCTCTGTTGAGAAGAAGAAGAAGTCAAGTTTCTGATTGGTTTTGACATTTTTTACAATGCGTCCATTAAACTGTTTATATGCCATGTAAATTCTTCCTGGTGCCAATAATCCAGAACAGAAGCATCAACTGGCCTGAATTTATGACCAGAGTGTGTGAAATCTGTTCTTTGCATTTGAGATGGGAGCAACCTGCGGACCAGCTGTGCTCTGGAACCATTTTGGTGCACCAACCTCCCAATCCTTAGAGAATGGTGAGGTAGACACTCATACCCAAAACTGAAACTCCATCCTTAAAGAAGGATTTCTGAAAAACATGTTTATTTTACCTCCAGATTTAGACCTGCATTTAAACCAGATCAATGGCCAAGTGGTAGAGTGTCCACCCTAAGACTAAGGGGTCGTGAGTTCAAATCCAGTCCAAGTCATGACAAAGACTCTAAAATTAAGCCCCAGTCCCTCCCTGCTTGACTCTCAACATTAAAGGGTGTTGTTTTTATTTAGGGGGTTGAACCTCCAAATGGTGGTGCAAGTGCAGCTGTGTCTGAACCTCACCCCTCCCCCGGAGAATGGGCCAAAAGCAGAGTAACACACACTTAAGCACATGACTGCGGAAGCCGAAAACGGTCTGGTCTACTTTTTTTGATCGTTTCCTCGTGATAAAAATGAACTTCGTTTTCTTGAGAAAACGAAGTTTGTTTGCTCGTAATAATGAGATAATCAATAATGAAGAAGGAAGCGTCCCGCACTCCCTTTTCCACACGGAAATACAGAGACTTCATCTGTTTTAAGTCGAATTTTTTAGTGGTTAAAAAGAAAACCAGCAGAAGAACACTCCACAAAAGTTGTTTTTAGTCTTTTTTCTTTTATTATTTTATGAGTGGATCTACGCTCCTCAAATGCCTTCAATCAACTCATGCACCAGCCCTCCTCCCTTTATTTCGTCCAAACATCTGAACAGGTTGATTGACAGATCACAGCGCAGAGAATCTGCACATGATGCGTTCAATGAACTCCGGACATGAGCAGACCCAAACAGCCACTCGGCCCAACTCAATCGGATACTATGCTTTTGTCATTTTTATATAATCCTCAAAGCAGTTTGTCAGAAAAAAACGTTGACACTATTTAATCAGTCGATTACATATGGATCAGTGCTGATGTTCAACATTTTCTGATAAACTGCTTTGTTTTGCTGCTGATGTCCAGAGCTCAGTGAACGCACCATGTACTGTAGGAACGCTCCACAGCTCTCTGTCAATCTGTGAATATTTGTTTGGGGTTTTAGGGGAAATTAAGGGAGGGGCTGGTGCATGAGACAGAATTAAGGCATTTAAAGAGCATAGATCCACTAATAAATAAAAAATAGACTAAAAACAACTTTTGTGGAGTGTTTTCAAACAGGTGAAGTCTTGGTGTCTCTGAAAGGAAGAAGGGGACGCTTCATTCTCCGTTCTTGATTATCTCGTTATAACGAGAAAACGATAAATGATCACCAGAATAAATTGAGTACCTATGTGCAGATCTGCATAAAAAATATTTCTTCCTAAAGTTTGAATTCTCTTAGAGAAGTTAAAAAACTTGAGTTTCACAATCATTTCTCAAATGATTTCTTGGATGGAAAATTTTCTTCAGATAAAACATTTTGTGTGGCACATTTCCATTTTTGATTCGGACTATTTTGGATGATTAATGAAAGACCAGATTAGTCCTTAGTCTGAGTTTTTAACAGGTTTTTATGTGTGCAAGTTCTGCAGCTTATAGAGAAACCTTCTGCATTCTGCTTTGCATTCACAATGTTTATGACTTTTTAATGACCGTCCAAGCTTTATGTCTTTAAAAAGAAAAAGTTGAGCCCATCCAATAGTGTTGTATGTGCAAAACTTTATCAAGTTTCAACAGATGCTTTTTCTTTTTTTTGCAGGAAATGTAACTTTTCAAGTTCCAAGCATAATTTTATTCCATGTTACAAACATTTGTATCAGAATCTATTCAGAGTTTTCCTCTAAACCTGAGTGGAAACTCTGGATTCGGCTGTTTGGCTGGAAGTGGTGTCATACAATCTGCAGCTAAACGTGACTCTTGTCACATACTCTCATTCACACACCTAAGCAAACACGCACAAACTCACACCATCTCACACTCATACTAAACCTCACAATCTGAGGTCGTCTATGGCCTCCAAGGAGACAGATGTATCACTGCAGTCCCCGTTTCAGTCTTACTTTCACTCACACACTTGCTGAGCTCCTGCTCCACCCGCCTGCTTACGTGCAATCTCACACATCGCGCTCTCTCACAGACTGCAGTCTTTTCTCCCTGGATGATTCACGGCTCCGCCTCCACGCTGTCCGACACTGAAGTTTTATTGCATTATTTGTAGTACTTCATCCCTTTTTTGTAATTAGTTGCCCGCAAGTTGGCTCAGGATCAGCTGTGAGCTCCACCGGTCCCCTCATGGTGACCGGTGGAGCTCACAGCTGATCCTGAGCCCAATTCTCCAACTGGAGCTGGTTTCCAACAGCTCATCTTTCACAGTCTGCAGGGTTGGAAGTGTTAGGGTTACAGTCTTCTGCAATAGACTTGGAACTCTGAACCACACCTAATTTAACTTATCTAAATAGGGGAAAAAAGCACTTTAAGTATAGACTGATTCAAGAAGGACAGAGAAAAAGAAGATCCATCCTCAGAAAACCTCTGACAGACCTTCAACGACCTTGAAAATCTTCCTCTCAGTGGTTCAGAGGCAAGAAGTGAAACACAAAGAAACAAATGTTTCTTCAACACTTCAGCATGAGCTTCTTTTCTGCACAGACAGGAGCTACAATGACATTTATATAGCCCAATGTCACAATGCAGTCGTCTCAGTGAGCTAACCGTTAACTGTATAAAGACTTAAAGTCAGTCATAAAATATAAACAGTAGCAAACTAAACTAACTAGACCTGTAACCTTAGACCTCATGAGTTAAAGTCAAGGTCCTCCAGATCATTTTTATTTTATTGTTATTAATGGCCAGATTTTCTCTTGTGCTGATTTCAAATTTGTAAAATTTTGACCAAAAAAATCCAAATTAGCATTCTGCTAGCTTTTTAGACTATTTTGGCATTTACTAAGATTTTGAGGCTCTTTTTAGCTAATATTTCAGGTACATGCTAGCTGTTTTGGCTAATTTAGGCGTTTCTTTTTAAAATTTTTAGGCTATTTTGGAATTAGGCTAATATTTACATGCTAGCTCTTTTGGATAATTCTAGCTTCTTTTCAGTTTTTTAGGATATTTTAAAGTTTAGCTATGTTTTCAGCTACATGCTAGCTGTTTTGGCTAACCTTAGCTTTGTTTTTAGGTTAATTTTCATTTAGCTAATATTTTAGCTACATGCTAGCTGATTTGGCTAATTTAGGCTTTTCTTTTTAAAATTTTTAGGCTACTTTGGAGTTAGGCTAATATTTACAGATTAGCTCTTTTGGATAATACAGGCTTGTTTTCCATTTTTTTACGATATTTTGAAGTTTAGCTATTTTTCAGCTACATGCTAGCTGTTTTGGCTAACCTATGTTTTGTTTTTTGGCTAATTTTCATTTAACTAATTTTTTAGCTACATACTAGCTGCTTTGGCTAATTTAGACTGTTCTTTTTAAGATTTTTAGGCTATTTTGGAGTTAGGCTAATATTTACACATTACCTATTTTGGATAATTCAGGCTTGTTTTCAGTTTTTTTGGGATATTTTTAAGTTTAGCTATGTTTTCAGCTACATGCTAGCTGTTTGGGCTAACCTAAGTTTTGTTTTTAGGCTAATTTGGAATTTAGCTAACATTTTAGTCGGCTATCAGCTTCAGTGTTTTCAGCTATAAATTTCAGCTTCTTCAGCTATCAGCCCTAGCATCTTCAGCAGCCAAATTCAGCTTACAGCATTCACACTAGTATTAACGCAGGTAGTGCTATATATTTAGTTCATAATTATGTTAAAGAGTTACAGTTTAAAGTTTTAAAAATGTAGTTTTAGAGTGTTCAATAAATGTTTATTGTGTTTGGCCTGCAACCTAAGGTGTGTTTTGGATTTCAGGCCCTTATGCGATTGAGTTTGACACCCCTGGTTTAGACTTTCCTTCTCGGTGAGGAACCCCCCCCCAAAAAAGAATTGCTCCCTCTGTTTATAATCACTCAAAAAATTTGTCCGATTAATGATATCAAACCGTGTTTTATAATCTTCTAATAGTTAATGTTCCAATTGTTCAGTTAATATAAATGAGCTTCTCCACCTCTTCTTTATACAACACCGCCCTCTGCTGGAGCTCTGACAGCAGAGCAGCAGACTCTTTGGTTTAAGTTTCTTGACACACAAACATGAATTTCATTAGAATCCAATTCAATAGATTTTCAATGTGAGGACACAATTAAGCCATAAGATATTGTTATATTTGCTCTCAAACTCTCAAACAATTTGGGATAGGATGACCTGCCAATCAGGTTGCAAAGAAACTTCAAACTTTATTTATAAAATGTGCTTCCCATACCTCAAAGTGCTTTACTTTTAAAAAGCATAACATTTAAACAATTAAAAACCCGACCCACCCTTCACCCTCATTATAAAATAAACTACAATTTATTTTTCTGATCTGTGCTAAAAAAACTAATAAATAAGAGTCTATTAGACATTTTTGTGCATACTAGTAACATTTTACAAACATGTAAGAATAAATATAGAAGCTTTTTTTAACTTTTGATTCAATTCGATATTAAATTCTCAATTAAATTTGAAAAAAATTCAAGCAATTGAAAATATATTTTACAATTCAATATTTAAAAAAATTACAAAACTGTAATTTTTTAAAATTTTTTCAAGTTTTAAATGGAAACAAATCAAGCGCCTCATAAATTGTTATAGTTTATCATAATTACCCAAAAAATATATCCTGAAAGTTCAATTAAAAATTATTTTGTCTGTTTTAACTTCAATTTAAAGTAAACTTTAGATCAATTGCATTAAACTTGTATTTTATGTTTATAAAAATGGACAAAAATGGCAAAAAAAAGTGCCCCCAGCAGAAAACATTTTCATTTGGTCCCACTTTTCAAACTGACATCATTATTGGTCCCACTTACCTACATGTACAGATTCTCACTTCCCTGGGCGATCGGTGGATTTCTGTTATCTCTTTCAGAGTGACATCATCTTCTTGGCTAATCATTACAAAGCTCGTCACGTCTTGAAGGTCTTTCTGGTGCCAATTATCAGTATTTTGTTAATGGAGGCGTCTGAGTGAAAGATAGACACTTGAAAAACAGATTAAACAAGATTGTTCGCTGATAGTGTGTGTTAAGATAGCGTGTTTTGATATACTATTATATACTATTATTGCATATTTGTACAACTTATCAGTTATATACTTATGTCATTTCATAATGAAGAAAGGTTTAAGGTTTTTACTGGATAAATCCAGGCCTTGAATACTATATCCTTGTTGTATAGGTCACCCTCTATCACCTCACGAATACTTGTGTACTTTTGCTGTATAGTTTTCCAGATAACAGTACTCAAACTTTGCATTTTTGACTGAAAATGCTGTAAAATTAGCCAATTTTGAATTTGAACAAAAAATACATTTGGTTCATAATTCAAAGCCTTGAATACTACAGTATGTCCTTGTTCTACGGGTCACTCTCTATTACCTCAAAAAGACTTGTGTACTTTTACTGTATAGTTTTCCAGATAATAGTCTTTAAAATTTGTATTTATTACAGAAAATATGAAAAAATAGCCACATTTGAATTTATATAAAAATACATTGGTACATAATTCTAGGCCTTGGAAACGACTTGTTCTATAGATTACCCACTATCAAATCACACAGATTTGTGAATTAGGAATTGGAGGCCTGACCCTTTTTTCCTTATATAGAATTAGAAAGAAAGAAGAGTGTATTGGAGCAAGAATGGTTATTCTGATTAAAATTACTGAGAAATAACTGTATTTCTCTATAGAGGTCTATGGGATTCTGACCTTCTTGGAACCAGCAGGTACTTCCTGTTAGGAACATGAGAGGGGAGGGGTTGATATGTCCAGTGATTATACAGCCAATGGTATCATTACACTGTGCATGCTGGATCCGGCCCGCCGGGTAATTATTTCTAGCCCTCCAGATCATTTTATTGTACTGTTATTAATGGCCCGATGTTATCTTATGCTTATTTTTAACTTGTATAATTTTAACAAAATAGTAAAAGTAAAATAAAATGGTAAAATATTGAAAGTTATTAAAGGTTTAAGTTGATTTATTCTGGAATAATATTCCTGCTTTTTGTTATTCATAATTATGTTAAAAAGTTAGAGTTTTAAAGTTTTAAAAATTGTAATTCTGCTAGCTTTTTGGACTATTTTCACATTTTCTAAGATTTTTTCTAGGCTATTTTGGAGTTTAGCTAATATTTCAGCTACATGCTAGCTGCTTTGGCTAATTTAGGCTTCTCTTTTTAAGTTTATTTAGGCTGTTTTGGAGTTTGGCTAATACTTACACTCTAGTTCTTTTGGATAATTTAAGCTTTTTCAGTTTTTTAAGATATTTTAAAGTTCAGCTCTTTTTTCAGCTGGCTGTTTTGGCTAATCTAAGTTCTTTTGTTTTTTTAGGCTCATTTGGCGTTTGGGTAATCTTTTAGCTGGCTATCAGCTTCAGCGTTTTCAGCTAACAGCTTCAGTGATTTCAGGTATTATTTTCAGCATCTTCAGCGGCCAATTTCAGCTTACATTATTCATACTAACATTATCGCAGGTAATGCTATATATCTAGTTCTTCCTATGTTAAAAACTTATGGTTTTAAAGTTTAAAAAATTGGCATTCTGCTAGTTTTTTTTTCTTTTTTTTTTAATATTTTGTCATTTA